>NC_083317.1:118162700-118465730 GCF_963455315.2 Globicephala melas
TCTCCTCTGACAGAAGAAGCCTCCGGGACACATTCCAGCAGTGACAGTCACTTCAGCGTCTTAAAAAAATCTTGTCGGGTTTATTACTGAACCGTAAGAAATGTTAGAAAGCAGCATTGGGGGCAAATAATGAGTGTGTTTTCTTAGAATTGTATTTCCTTAAAGGTAAATTAAGTCCTTATTTTACATTGTGATTCAAACAAAAACTTTTATTACCCTAGGAGCTGCGGTGTCTTCAGCATTATTACATAACAGCACCCTTTTCATGTACTATCACACCATCAAGCAATCCGACTACTATGTATTTGAGCACTTTCATCCAATAGAATAGGTTAAAGATGATCATCCCCAAATTTAACTTCATTTCTTAATTAACATGTGTCAGTACAAAAAACACAAAAAGATTTGGGGTAATATTTAGGGAAAGATTATAAGAACAGCCTTATAAGTTACCTGGGAAAGAGTTCTCAGATATTGGTAAAAATTAAACTGTATTAACTAATGAAATATAATTAATCTACAAAACATAATTTTCTCCAAGTCCTAGAAACATTTCATGTGAATCTTCATAATACTAAATTTAATGGTAGACAAATAACCATCCATACCTCCACCTCCACATAGAGAAATCTAGAGAATACTGACTTTTGAAATCTTACTTTTGGGTCAAATGAGAATTCTTACCATCAGAGGCGGTGGTGGTGGAGTAGTCAACAACACCTCTGGGAATTTGATGAACGCTATCAACTTTCTTTTCAGAAAAAAAATCATACACGGAAAATTTGGTATACAGTTTCAGGGAATTTACCAATGCCCTAAAATCCTACTGTCTTGAGTTAAGAACCCCTAATGTACACATCCAAGTGAGTGATCATTTCTAAATATGGCCAGAGTACCATGGAGGGATGGGCAATTCCCAAAGTCACTCTGAGCTGTCATCACACCTGGAAAATGTGGACTTTAAATTTCTTCTTAATGCCCTGCCTGAGTTCACCTGAGATTTGCTTAACTTTCTGCTTCACTTTCATTTAATTTATTATCCTGGCTAATTCTTGAGTAAACATATGTTTGGCTAGACATATATGGAGAGAAACATACTGAAAACATTAAGTGTAAAAGAAATTGTCAACATTAGTTACTTCCGTATTTGTTCATTTGAATAAGGTGAGGCATCAAGAAAACTAGTTACCAGGAGCCTTATTTATCCAAGATGAATACCTAGAGATATTCCTCAGTATTAGTGTCAGCATTTGCAAGAAAAAATTGTCCAATTAAAATAGCCCTCATGAATAATTCAGAGAGTTCCATTTAATGGAGAAAGGGGGAGACAGAAACAGGTTATCAAATTTGTTGGAAACTCATGTTGCTGCACAGCATTATTTTTTATGAGCAGTCATAATGTAGGTTATTCTTTGTTCTATATCTACATGAAGAAATGGATCTCAACATTTAATTTTTGTAATCTTTAGTGTTCTGCTTTATAACATTCATAAAGACTTTTTTCAAATAATATTTTCTGAAAAAAAAATGTGTTCTGAACTATGGATTCCCAATTATGATGATGATTGTTCTTTTTTGTTGTTGTTCATAAGAAATGTTTTTCAATGTTGAAATAGTAACAGCCAAAGGAAACACACATGGGATGGCAACCTTTCTGTATGGTAAAGACGATCACTAAGTGATTGGAGTGGACACGATGCCTCAATATTGGCCAGGGTACAGTCAAAGAAACAGAAGCTACTCTAGGAATTCCTCGAATGAAGGGTTTAGTGCAGAGAATGGAGCTTACATGGCATTTGGGAGAGCTGGGGGAGCGAGGGAGAAGGAAACAGATGGATCCAGGAGAAAGAAGGACAGCAACAGGATTGAGTGGTTCACCAAGCATGAGAGTTTCTCTTCTTTATGAACATGTCAGGGACCACTGTTCCTCACGTAGGAAAGCCTGATATATGTAGGATGTTTCAGATGTTTTTGAGTTTTAACTATTAATCAACAAGTGTCTTTCCTATTGTGTGGATAGCATAATATTATTCACTCTGGGGAAAAAAAGGAAAAAAAAATAAATTATATTCCCTGTTTTTCTGTGTTTTGAGTGGCTATGTGCCATATTAATCATCTTATACATATTTTGTAAAGACAAAGCTGTAAATGTTATCATGGACCAAATAGCCAGTAAGTTGTGTAATGTTGATAATTTTATGGATCTCCTCTTTTTCCTTATCATCATCATCACCACACAATAGAGACACTGACTTCAGGAAATTATGTAAACCTTTGTGGACCCTTCACTCAGCCCTTGTAGGGAGTTTTTCAGGGGGTCGATATAAGGACAATCAAAGTGGCAGTTTTAAGAAGGGCAGGAATGAGAAGCATTGTGAGTTGGGTTCCCTTGGAAGCAGAACATGAGATGGAGGTTTTCCTTAGGATGCTTTTGGAATCCGCACCTAGAGAAGAGAAGGGAAGGAAGCAAGAATGGGCAGAAGGAGAAGGCAGGCTGACAGGGAACCCACAGTCTCACTGGGAGCCTCAAGCAACCATTCGAGGAGCCCTGTGGAGGGAACAACGCTTCATAGCCATCCCAACTTGGGGCTGAGAAGCCAAGCCTTTACAACCCCACTTTCATGATTGGATGTGGGTTGCCCTGGGAAGAGGCATGACTTTGGGTAAGTTTTCTGTCTTATCTATGGCAAACCCCAAAGAAGGCTAAGATCTAAGGGCTATCTGCCAACAGCACTCATAGCATCTGGGAGAATAAGTCTTAGATTCCCAAAGGGAATCAGAGGAAAGATGGGATGGTCAAGTATTAGAACATTTCAGGTAGAGGGAATAGTACATGAGGGCAGATTCAGAAATAGGAAGGGGCAGCACAATGAAAAGAAAAACCTGAATGTAAACATGGTATTTGTAGCTACAATTAGGGCAGGTAAGTTGGGCCAAGTTATGAGAAAGCATTAAAAGTCAGGCTAAATAATATAGTAATACATAGGAGATTCTTCTGTTTGGCTTTGAAAGGAAAAGCCATGCACAAAAACAGTAAGTCTGCCAACGTTGTGTTATGGATGGATCGGAAGGAGAAATTCTTCAGTCAGGTAGGTTGTGGAGAAAACTGGTAGTTGCTTCTTTATATCTAGTGTCTTCTTTTTTTTTTAGTAACTGGTCCTCTTTATAAATACAGTAAGTCCCCTACATACGAACGAGTTCCGTTCTGAGAGTACATTTGTAAGTCCAATTTGTTCTTCAGTCCAGCAAATTTGGCCTAGATACCCAACTAACACAATCGGCTATATAGTACTGTACTGAAGTAGGTTTATAATATTTTTCCACAAATAATACATAAAAAAACACAAAAAATAAACTTTTTTAATCTTACAGTACAGTACCTTGAAAAGTACAGTAGTACAGTACAACAGCTGGCACACAGGGGCACGTTTCCATCTTTGAAAGTTCGCAACTTGAAGGTTCATACGTAGGAGACTTACTGTAGCGGTTTTCCATGAAAAGAGAGGTAATCAACGTAATCAATGGGATGTAAACATGTCAGGTAGGGCTTTAGGGAAAGTGTTTTCAAGTGTGACTCTCTTGTCCACTCCTCCTTCTTCCTGCTTGGAGATTAGACATGATGGTTAGAGCTCCAGAACCCTTCCTAGACCATGAGGAAGAGACCAGAAAGAATTGCCGAGACCTCAGCTTGGACACTCTTGAGCCACTGAACCAATGCCAGTTGCCCTCTCCTTCCAGATTTTTAATTACATGAAAACATAATTATAAACCCTATGCGTTCAAGTCACCATGGTTGGATCTCTGATACCTGCATCCAAAGGCATTTCCTGCTGAAATAACCAATGGTTTGCCAATAGACAAAACTTTTGTTTAATCTATGCTATTGAGAGAGAGTAAAGAAAACATCTTTGCCCTCAAGGGAGCTACTTGAATTAGGAAGATAAGACTTCTACCTTGAAACAATGATAACTGATACAATGCATAATTAATCACCTATTTAATTTCACAGTACAGAAGATATATAGGAGTTCAAAGGAGAGGGAAATTAATGAAGATTTGGCCATCAGAGAAGGCTTTACTATGAAGGGTTGACACGAACTAAGCCGTAAGTAATGTGTAGGTTTGCAGAGGAAAAGAAGATGGCAGGAAACTTAGGGAGAGTAAAACGATCAAGTTGGGAATGAAGATGGCATGCTTTTTTGAGTGGAGTCTGATTGATAGAAAAGGGTGAGAAATATATCTGGGTAGCTAATGTATGCACTGAGAATGGTGGGAGGCTGGCAAGTCACAGAGAGAAGGGTGGATTTAGTGTGAAAAATAATAGAGAGCCACGGAAAGTAAATGCAGTGCAAGCCACTTGGAAGAGCTTGGGTGCAGCAGGGACTAAATTTGAGAGAAGCCTGGACAGAAAGAGCTCAGCAAAGAGACCACAGTAGTAACCCAGAGGTGAGGTAGTAAGAGGCTGAGTCATATTGTGCCAGTGAGAAGGGAGGAGAAGGCATGGATTCATGAAGTGTTTTCATCTTTCAACTAGTGGGCAATTTTTATTCACACGCATTAAAAATAAACAAGCAAACCAGAACAAGAGAAGAACCAATTGTGACCAACAACATCCCAGCACAAACTTTATTACTGCTCTGGGTAAAAGGCTGCATAGCTTTCCACTGAGCCTTAAGGAGAGAATAAGACTTCACTAAGATCCCTCCTAAGAAGATGGTGTTAATGGCTGTTTAGATGTTAAAGATGTTTCTAGTGGCTTTAATTTTCTTTAATAAGATTTTAGAGGTTTAGTGATATCAAAGTATCATTTTCTTGTTAAATGTATTGTTAGTTTTTGTTCTTATTTTCATCACACTGTGGTTAAGAACGGGCTCCAGAATTGGACCACTTGGGTTTTTGAGTCCTGCCTTTTCCAAGTCCCAAGTCTATGACCTTCCATGTCCCAGATGCTTAAACTCTGCATGCTTCAGTTTCCTAGTATGCAAAATGAGAATACCAGTTTCTTCCTTTGAGTGTTAAATAAGTTAATGCATATAAGGAGTTTAGGGTGTCCTTGAATACAAGTGTTCAGTAAATGTGAATATTATTATCACCTTGAAGTGAGCTGATTTTTATCTGTTTCCGTGGGGAAATAATGTGTTAGTTAATAAATAAAGCTAATATGACATGCTCTCTATCTAGAAGAAGTAACTGTTTCTAATAAGAAAAAGAGAAAGAATGAAACCCTTCCTCCAAGTCTTTAATACAGCTGTCTCCTCCATAATTTCATTTTTTCCACATTTATGGGCGTCAGGCCTTTGGAACCTCAGCTTCTGTTCACCACCTAACAGCCATCAGGGTAATTCATTATCACCACTGGACAGTGGTTCAGGTTTCTCACCATTGGGACAGGGAAACGTTGAGGGGTAGACTTTTCCTAACACTCCCTCAATCCGTGTTCAAGTCATTTGTCTTTTGTCAATCTTGATTTCCCCTTCTGTAGAACGCGGGTCCAAATATATGCTGAATCAATCCCACTTATTATCAAGCAGTTCAGAGAAACAAATATATTTAAGAGTACTTTTTCAGTCTAACTACTGTTCAAATGGACTTTATTTTCATCGCCAACATTATATTCTCTATTGTCTACCCTTCACACCCAGCAGAGTTAACCTACAACAAAATCACTTCCATTTTAAGAGTTTGTCTAATAAGGCCAACCCTGGGGTCAAAATGGAAAGTAGGCTATGTAGATGCTAGAAAGCCTCCCTCTTGGAATTCCCTCTCACACATGGTTGTTTGCTCTCTGAGGCCGCTTCTTGGTAGCCTGGCTTCATCCTTCCACATGTGTTGCTTCTCTGGCATCTGTGGTCTTCTGTGAGAATCAGACCCACAGGAAAACTTCCCGGGCTTCCCTGGTGGTGCAATGGTTAAGAATCTGCCTGCCAATGCAGGCAACACGGGTTCGAGCCCTGGTCCAGGAAGATCCCACATGCCACGGAGCAACTAGGCCTGTGCGCTACAACTACTGAGCTCGTGGGCCACAACTACTGAAGCCCGCATGCCTAGAGCCCGTGCTCTGCAACAAGAGAAGCCACCGCAATAAGAAGTCCGTGCACTGCAAGGAAGAGTAGCCCCTGCTCGCCGCAACTAGAGAAAGCCCACATGTAGCAACAAAGACCCAATGCAGCCAAAAATAAAAATAAATAAAATAAATTTATTAAAAAAAAGGAAAAGAAAAAGAAAACTTCTCATTTCATTTTCAGAGAAATTAAATCCCTCCCTCAACTCACTGGACATAGATTTTCTAGAGATTCTGAAACACCTTGTGCTAATATTCCATTTTGAGCTGGATCAAAAGACTTCAGAGCTGAACAAAGACCTCAGGCCTCAGTGAGACTCTGAAAATGCCTGAGGTCTTCTCACTGGCCAGTTCTGGAGGCAGTCAGTTTCATGGAGTTGCTAATCTCTGTCACCTTTAGCCCTCTAGCTTTCCAGAAAACTTTCTTGACACCATGCTACTGTGTGTTCCTGGACTGATACCTCCTTCTTAGCCCTGTGAAATCCCAAATCTACTTTAAACAGCCCTTCTACCTCCTGAGAAGCTCCCTTTACTGCCAACCTTAAGTCAAATTTGCTTCTTTTCACAGGACTCTACTGACCCAGCTTCCTTTATGAACAGACAGCTGAGGCTGGCTTACTTCTTCCATCTGTGGGTACACTTCTATTGGTCTCATCTCTGGGGAAAATGGAACATATTACAGAGCACACGTGCCACTATTTTTGCTTGTTTGAATGTGGTGGTGGCTTTTTCTTTGACTTTCCTGATACATAAAACAATATTCAGTTATACCTCTAGACAAGATGAAAAAACATAATGATAAGAATATGTGGGGCTTCCCTGGTGGCGCAGTGGTTGAGAGTCCGCCTGTCGATGCAAGAGATATGGGTTCGTGTCCCGGTCTGGGAGGATCCCACATGCCGCGGAGCGGCTGGGCCCGTGAGCCATGGCCTCTGAGCCTGCGCGTCCGGAGCCTGTGCTCCACAACGGGAGAGGCCACAACAGTGAGAGGCCTGCGTACTGGAAAAATAAAACAAAAACAAAAACAAACAAACAAAAAAACTAACAAACAAAAAAAGAATATGTGAAAGAGAACTATCGGAAAGGAAAAATATCATAGTTTTAAGTTTCCAGGCCAAATGTCTACAAAAGATATCAGTACACCATAAACCACTATACTGTATAGATACTTGATAAGTCTTTTCTCATGCATTATTTCATTTACAAAGTTAAAACTGAGACGGATTGGCAGCTCTTAATTATTGCTATTTTTTTAAAGAGGAAATTGTGACTACGAGTGGCAAGTGACATGCCTGAGATTACTTGGTAAGTGAGAAATAGCTGCCTGTGAGCGGCTGTCTGATGCTTATTCAATGCCTCTCTCTACAGCTACAGGATCTCCCAGTTAAAAACGTCCATTGTAATCATTTGTATGTCATATGAATATGGGACTTTTAAAAATGCACGTAATTCTATCATATTATTAATTCATTATTTATACTCTAAGAACATGGCCTCGCCCTGACTCTCTCTCTAATCTTACACTTCAATAAAATGACCCTCTAAGAATGGTATTCTGAGCAGCAGAGCCCTCTGAGCTGTCAAGCTCAGAGGCTCGTTTCCCGTTTAACGGAGAGGGCTTGCATGGGTGAAATGGTTTTATCCGAACCTAAACCCTTGCCATCAATAAGCGACTGGCCTAAAGGCACAAAGTGACAGAGTAATACTTTCACAATTAATTTCCTTAACTGCCGTTGCCGGTCTTTGGAGACTGGTCTCCTCTATGGGACATTGCTTCAGAAGCAAAAGTGAAACATTTTTCAGTATACAGTCGTCACTAGGTTTCTTTAATCCCATGGGGTGAAATAAATCTGTGTAAGCTTTGCAGTTTCATGGCTGATTCAACACAGTCTCAGGGAAGCCTTCACCACATCTAAAGAAAACATTTTTTTTTATTAAGTAGCAGACCAAATCACCCATCAGGAGAAGGTAAGACTGAGGGAACTCACCTTTTTTGAGGGCCTGAATGCAATATTCCATCTTAATCTTCACAGTAGCCCTTTGAAGCTGGCTATTATTATTCTCATATTTTAGATTAAAAAGTTGAAGCTCAAGCATGAAGTAACTTGAACAAGGCCATAGAAATAAAGAGTGACAGAATTCTGTCCAACTCTGAATGCCAGGTTTTCCCCACTTTGCTACATAGTTTCATGAAAATTCTGCCTAGGAAGATCTTCTCCAGAGCAATCATTTACTCATTTACTCCAAGTACCATACAACCAATTCAAATTCCTAATTTTAAACAGCTTTACAATTGACAACATTATTGCAGACCAGTCATTGTTTTTCATGCGCACTAAAAGGCTGATCATGAACAGTATGCACTTTTTTTTCTTTCTTCTTTCTTTTCTTTTTTTTGCTTATTTATTTATTTATTTTTTAGAAGGCACTCTGTAAACATTCTAATTTAGAAAAGAAAGTCTACCTCGAGTTTATACTTGGTACCAATTTGTGTTGTAACTTTACTGACAGTGTCACTTAATTTGCCTAGTTGCTTATGGTCTAAATGTAGGTAATTTACAAACCTTTAACAGTTTTCAGCTTTGCTAAGTGGTACAGAGAACTGCAATTACATTTAAAATGTACTGGCGCTCTATATGTCAGTAAAAAGCACCTACAAAGACATAATTACAATGTAATTGCCCGCAAGTTCATGAAGTAAACATACATTATTAGAAGGCACTCCTCTGTTCAATTTAAGCAACATTACAGCTAACATATTGCATAAATAGGGAACCATTTTGTGACTAGTTACTGTAATAACAGGAGTTTAAATTAAAATGTGGTGCCTAAGTATATGTATTCTTAAGATCACTTCAGATATGTTATTCAATCTCCTGTGGCTTGATTTTAGTCTTTAAAAATTGCATTTTAAATATTATATTCATTTTAAGGAAATATTTACAATCAAGGTATAGTGTCAGAGCTGATTGAAAATTGGTGTTATGAAAAAAGTTTTCAAAAATTTTTAACCATGGGAAGAGATATACAGATTCATCGTTGCCGTATTTTAAGAAATATAATGCATATCTCATAGGATGGCCAACTGATATCTCATGCTGTACAAAACATACAAACCAGTAGCTTGAAATCATTAAAACATTTTTACATTGTATTGCGATACACATATCATCCCAGCCTCCATATTTTCATCTATCACATCAAATATGCATTACTTAAGCCAAAGGATTTGAGTTGCACAGTTTGGAGGAAAGGGATAGCATGAACAGAGGTCCGAGAAGTCCGCTGTGGCTCAAAATCTTTCCACGGCTGTCCTAAAATGACTGGCTGTTCTTTGTTTGAAATACTGTAAAAGAAGTGGAATATATATTGATATATGCCACATCTTCTTTATCCATTCATCTGTCGATGGACATTTAGGTTGTTTCCATGTCCTGGCTATTGTAAATAGTGCTTCAGTGAACATTAGGGTGCCTGTATCTTTTCAAATTAGTTTTCTCCAGGTATATGCCTAGGAGTGGGATTGTAGGATCATATGGTAACTTTATTTTTAATTTTTTAAGGAAGTAAATTATATACATTTATATGTATACATTGTATATGTATAAATACAATGGAGTACTACTCAGCCATAAAAAAGAATGAAATAATGCCTTTTACAACAACATGGATGAACCTAGAGATTATCAAATTAAGTGAAAGACAAATATCATCTGATATTGCTTATATGTGGAATCTGAAAAAAAAGGATGCAAATGAACTTATTTACAAAGCAGAAATTAGCCCAAAGACATAGAAAACAAACTTATGGTTACTGAAGGGGAAGTGGGGACAGGGATAAATTGGAAGTTTGGGATTAACATATATATACTACTATATATAAAATAGATAACCAACAAGGACCTACTGTATAGCACCGGGAACTATACTTAATATTTTGTAATAACCTATGAGGGAAAAGAATCTGAAAAAATGTATATATATATATATATATATATATTCTTTAATGAGATGTAAGATTTTAAGCCTAATATACATAGATAATATATACATAGAGAGACAGAGACAGAGAGAACTGAATCACTTTGCTGTACACCTGCAACTAACATGACATTGTAAATCAAACTATACTTCAATAAAAAAAGAAAAGGGTATGTACTTTGTCTTTCACTCAGCATAACTATTTGATATGTACCCATAATAAATTTATTGCATTGAAAAAAAAGAAGTTAGTTGTAGAGGAAAAGGAGGGAGGAGACCACAAACCTGAAGCTTATATCAGCATGATACATTAGTATTAATTATATATGTAATATGGTACCTTTTATCCTGAAGTCTCCCAAAGCACTTAGCTAACTCTGTCTCAATAGCATTATTGGCACCCATCTAGTCCTGAGTTGAAGAACAATGAGGAAACAGACAAGAAAACAAGATGCTTTATCCAGCCTCACAGAGAGCCAGATTTTAGCCAGAACAAACAAACAAAAAATCTTTGGCAAAGTGTTCCATGAGCACTTTCTAAATAAGTGGGGTCTGTAGTATTGCAAGGTAAAAATCTTCTTTCTTACTTTCCTCCATCTTCATTTTCCCAAAAGATGGAGTCAGTTCATACAAAATAGCACTAGTCATTATAAGAACTGCCCTGGTTAGGCTAATTAGATAAAAGTAAGTATATACTTCTACATAGGCACAATTTTTTGCAATTTCTCTACCTACTTGTTTTTATTGATATGTTGAGGATTTAGGTACAATAGTCGAGTTGTATTAACCTATGTAGGAATTTGAATATGACTACTGCCTTACCAATTACAGTTTGCAATTTATACCAACTTATAGATTTATACCAATATCTTGTGGGTTTTGCATAGGGCAAAAGTCCTTCTCGTTTTCAACCATATTTGATAAAAGTAAATTTGAATGAGTAGAATAGGAAAGGAGGTTTAAAATAATTAATACCTACAAATAATGCAATAAATTAGTTTTTTAAAAGTATTTTGTGAAGAAATTGTTAAACTTGTCTCCTGGTCCAAAGTAACTAGAAAGCATGGTTCCTATAGGCCAAGTATGCACTGGAGAAAGAGAAGGAAGGGGCTAGATTTTTCAAACCTGTAAAGCAATGAAAACTTCCCTTTTTTCTAGTTTGAATAGTTTGGGGATAAACAGTATAGCTAAAGCTTATGGCATCTGCCTTTGTGGAATGATTTCCAAGATTCTGAGAATAATTTTTGTCTCTCTGAACACCTTGCATATATGCGTGTATAAAATGTTCACTCTTACCTAGTAAGACCTGAAACTCCATAGCCAGAGATTACTTTGAATGTCTTAAGGAGTAATTGCTTTTAATGATCATGAGAGATGTAAGACTTTAAGCCTAATTAGTATCGTAGGGTTAAAATTGAAGTTTCAACTCAAAAGCCAATATGACATACCAGATTCTAAAGTGCGTGAGAGAAGAATGCCTACGTGAAGATTTACAAGAGAATATTTGCCTTGTAGATGCAAGGGATGCATGAGAAATTTTCTTACTCCAAATGGACTACTAGGGACAAATACATAGTACTGTTTTAGGTCCTATTCAGAAGGAGGACTGAAGGGTTGCAGCGTGAAGCTAAAAGCAAATTTGGATGCTAGCACCTGCAGAATGGATTGCAATGGACCACTCAGTATAGAGTAGTGTCCACCTGGGGTCAGAGGAACTTCACAAGAGTGTTCCCATTGATAGAAATCTCCAAAGAACCCTATATCCCCCCTGAAGTTTGGCTTTTATCATATGTTGGACACAGAAAGTATAGAAAGCCACTCAGCCTAATGAGAAAAACCTTGTCTCTTACCTTTCCTCCTTCTCTTCTTGAACCTGAAATGATCTAACACAGCAGCTACCAAGTGAAGAAGAAGATAAGTAGGAAAAAAGGGAGGGAATTGAATCATAATCATTATATGATGGTTCAGGCAACTACTAACTAGCCTGTGGGAAGGGAAGAAAGGTTTAACTTGGGAAGAAAATTGAAGTATTGATTATCTTCTACTGGACACTTTCTAATTTCTGAACCAAGACCATATCTAAGAGTGAGCACAAAATTCATAATATCATCCCAAGTTTCTATCCAGGGATAGACACGTTGGTCTCAAGGAACAAATTTTAAACTGATGGTGAGATACGAAGTAAAGTTGCACTTTGGTGATGTCACAGATAGTGTTTGTTCAACATATGTATTATAACAGCTAGTTATCTCTTTGCGAGAGTGGGTTTTCTCCAAACATCCCCGAGGTGGTCAGTTGTAAGGTCAGTGAGGGGTGGGAAGTGGGAGTGCGGGTCAGTTGGAGAAAGTTGGGGAGGACAAATTAAGTAGAGAGAGGACATAGCAAAGAGCATCTGATGGGCAGGAATTGTAAAATCCAGGAAAGAAGATGAGAACATTGGAAGAGTAACTTTTCCTGTGAATTCATTGAGGAAATAAATGAGTGAAAGTGTGAATGAGAAAACTAGGTGAATAAGTAATTTGCAATCCTTCGGGGGTTAACTTTGAACTTTCTAGATAGCATACATAAACCATAAGACAGATAAAAATTGCCTCTCCCTGGAAAGACTTATAAAACTGAAAAACAAATCATTCCTTGATTTAAACACATGATGATGTCATATTTGATTCCCTAGTAAATTCCCACTGGCTAACTTTATACCTGCTGTGAAATTCATAGATGAGCCGTACCAAACTTGACCTACTGGAGAAAGGTCAGAATCTGCCTTAGGACATTATTTCATAGACATCATGTTTGTACATGTTTATCTTCTTAGAAGGCCACCCATGTTCTCATTAGGAGCACCCAACACATAAGAGGCTTTGGCAGACTAGGTATATGAGTCAACAAAAAGGGATCTTTATCCGTCAAACTGACAAATGCTTTTATTTCTCCTTAAAATAATTCAATAGTATTTAAATTTGAATGTCTTATCTCAAAAATCATTGCAGAGCCGTGTAATGCCTCCCCAAAAGATTTCAAGATTGAAAGCTCCTTGAGAGAAAAGACTGTCTTTTCCTTTTTAACAGTCTTATTGAAGTATAATAGACATATAATAAATTGTACATATTTTAAAAGAATCCTTTGATATATTTTATAAATATACACCCATGAAACTGGCACCACAATCAATATGATGAAAGTATCCATTATCTCGCAAATTCCCCCTTGTAATTCCTTTCCCCCTTGTAATTCCTCCTTTCTGCCCTTCCATGCCTACCTCTGAAAAGCAACCACTGGTCTTCCTGTTACTCCAGATTTGTTTGCATTTTCTAGAGTTTTATTTAAATGTAAACATACAGTATGTCTTTTCTAAAATTATTTCTAGATTGATCCATGTAGTTGTATGTACCAATAATTAAGTTTTTCATTGCTGAGTAATATTCCACTGCATGGATAATCCACAATTTGTTTATCCATTTACCTGGTGATAGACATTTTGTTTGTTTCCAGTCTGAGGCTACTCCAGATAAAACCAATACGCATATCCATATACCATTTTTTGTATAGATATATGTCTCCATTTTTCTTGAGTAAATATCTAGGAATGGAATGGCTGAGTTATATGGTAGGTATATAATGTCTAAGAAATTTCAAGTTGTTTTCCAAAGTGGTTGTGCCATTTTATGTTCATACTATAGAAGTGATGAGAGTTCTTGTTGCTCCACATTCATACCAATATTTTATGTGATTAGGTTATTTTTTCTTAATTTAGCCATTCTGGTGGGTGTATAATGCTGTTTCCTTATGGTTTTAATAAGAATTTCCTTAATGGATAATGGTGCTAAGCATCTTTTCATGTGGTTATTTACCATCTGTATATTTTGTTTGGTGTAATGTCTGTTAAAATATATTGAACATTTTAATAATTGGGTTGTTTGTTCTTTTTAGTGAGTTTGGGGATTTCTTTATATACACATTCTAGATACAAGTCCATTACCAAACACATGACTTACAAGCATGTTCTCTCAGTGTATAGCTAGTCCTTTTTTTATCCTTTTAGCGGTATATTTTGAAGAACAGATGTTCTTAATTTTGATAAATCTAATTTTTAAATATTTTCTTTATGGATCATGATTTTAGTACTTTAGCTAAGAATTTGCTTTTATCCTGTGTTTTTTTCTAGAAGTTTTATAATTTCAAGTTGTATATTAAGATTTGTTGTTCATTTGAGTTTAATATCTTATATGGTATGAAATATGAATTCAAGTTTATTTTTTTGCTTATGAAAGTCCATTGTCCCAGCATAATTAGTTATAAAGACTGTCCTTTATTCACTGAATCTCTTTTGCACCAGCATTGAAAAATCAATTGTTTCCATGTGTGGGGCTTGCCCTGGATTCTCTCTTCTGCTCCATTACTCGATTTGTCTATCTTAATGTTAATATAGAAACTTGATTTCTGTAGCTTTGAAACAAATCTTGAAATCAGGTACTGCTAGTATTGCAAATTTGTACTTCTTTTTCAAAGTGGTTTTGTCTATTCCAAGTTCTTTCCATTTCCATATGAATTTCAGAATCAGCTTGTCAAATTCTACAAATAGCCAGGCTGGGATTTTTCACTGAGATTGAATTAAGTCTAAAGATTGAGATGGGAAGAACTGACATGTTAATAACTATTGAATTCTCTGATCCATGAGGACAGTAGATTTTTTTTTTTTGGCGGTACGTGGGCCTCTCACTGTTGTGGCCTCTCCTGCTGCGGAGCACAGGCTCCGGACGCACAGGCTCAGCGGCTATGGCTCACGGGCCTAGCCGCTCTGCGGCATGTGGGATCTTCTCGGACCAGGGCACGAACCCGTGTCCCCTGTATCGGCAGGTGGACTCTCAACCACTGCACCACCAGGGAAGCCCCAACAGTAGATCTTTTTATTTACTTAGGTCTTCTTTAAATACCCTCAGCAATATTTTGTAGTTTTCAGTGAACATAGGTTTTGTACACCTTTTATCAGATCCACTCCTTAGTAAGTTACATTTTGTTGCTATTATAATGGCATTATTCTTTCAGTTTTATGGTCTATAGAAATACAACTTAATTTTTATATTGATTTTGTTATTTTTTCACCTTGCTACACTCACGCATTACTTCTAGTAGCTTTTATTTATCAGATTTTCCATGTATACAATCATGTAATACCTGAACAAAGACTTTTGTTTTTTCCTTTTCAATTCGGATGCCTCTTATTCCTTTTTCTTGATTTATTGCCTTGGGCCCAAAATCCAGTACAATGATGAATAAAATGGGTAAAAATGGACATCCTTTTGACTTTTCCTAAAGTTCTTGACTTTAGGGAAAAAGCAGTTAGTGTTTCACCATTAAGTATGATGTTAATGATAAGTTTTGTAGATGTCCTTTATCAGGTTGAGGAAGTTTCCTTTCAGTACTAGTTTGGTAAGTCTTTATTTTTTAATCAAGAATGGATGCTGGATTATGTTAAATACTTTGCACCTATTGAGATGATCATATTTTTTTTCTTATTTTGTCTATTAATATGGTAAAATATCTTGATTGAATTTTGAATGTTAAACATTATTCCTTGGCTATATCCCACTTGGTCATGATGTTGTAAACTTTTTATAGAAGGTTGAGTTCCATTTGCTAAAATTTTATTGAGATTTTTTAAATATATTCATGGAGGATTTTGGTATATAGTTTTATATTCATGGAGGATGTTGGTATATTGGTATGTAGTTTTCTTTGCTTATAATGTCTTTTCCTAATTTTGGTGTAAGAGTTGTGTTGTTCTCATGCTGGGAAATATTTCCTGATCTTCAATTTTCTGGCAGAGTTTGTGTAAAATTGGTGTTACTTCTTCCTTAAATGCTTGTAGACTTTTCCAGGGAAGCCTTCTGGGCTTGGGTTTTTCTCTGTGGAAAGATTATTAACTATAAATACAATTTTTATAATTTCTTTAATAGATATAAGACTATCAGGTTATGCACTTTCTGAGTGATCGTTGGTAGTCTTTCTCTTTCAGGGAATGTATTCATTTAATCTGAATTGTCACATTAATTGGCAAAAGTTCATAATATTTTCTTATTATCATTTAAATATTTTTAGAATGTTTGATGATGTCTCCACTTTCCTTCCTGATGTTGTTAATTTGTGTATTTTTATTTTTTCTGATCAGTGTAACTAGAAGTTCATAAATTGTATTGATCTCAGAGAAGCAGTTTTGGTTTTACTTATTTTCTCTATCGATTTTTTGTTCTCTATTGCATTGATTTCCTCTTTGAGCTATATATTTCCTCTCTTGTGCTTTCTTTAGGTTTCATTTGTTCTTTTTTTCTATTTTATAAGGTAGAAACTGAGGTTATTGATTTGAGACCTTTCTCATTTTCTAACATAGGTGTTTAGTTCTATAAATTTCTCTTTAATTAGCTTCATCCTATAAATTTTGATGTGTTGTGTTTTGTTTTCATTCAGTTCAAAATATTTTCTAATTTCCTTTTCAGATCTACGGTTTATTTTGAAGTATGCAGTTTAGTTTCCAAATATTTGAGGATTTTCTAGATATCATTCTAATAATGATTTGTAATTTAGTTCCCTTGTAATCAGAGAACAACTTTGTATGACTTAAATCCTTTTAAATTCATTGAGACTTGTTTTTTTGCCCATTATATGATCTATGTTGGGAAATGTTTTATTTGCATTTGGAATGATTATTAGTCTGCTGAGTGTTCAAATGTGGTAGCTTTAGGGTTGATAGTATACATCTTTAAATTATTAAAGTGTACTTTCAAGTGATATAATACCACTTCATGTATAATATGAGAACCTCATAACAGAATTTCTCCATTTCTTTGCTCCCAGACTTTGTGTTATTGTTGTCTTAAACATTGCTTTACATATGTTATAAATCCAACAATATTTTATGATATTTTGCTGTAAACAGTTATCTTTATAAAATATTTAAATAATAATAAAAATGTGTTTATATGGTAGTTACCATTTTTGGTGTTTGTTTAGACTCAGATTTTCATCTGGTATCATTTTTCTTCTGCCTGAAGGACTTCCTTTAATATTTCCTCTAATGCAGGTTTTATAGAGATGGATTCTTTTAGTTTTTGTATGTCTTAGAAAGTCGTTATCTCACTTTGGGGTTTTTATGTGTTTTGTTTTGCTTTGTGTTATGGTACTTTTTATTTTCCAGGCAGTGTTTTAAGCACCTTTAAAGTCTTCTTTTAATTTATTAAATTTTTAAGAATTTTTTTATTGTGGTAATACACACAACACAAAATTTACCATTTTAATAATTTTTGAGATAAAGTAAAATTAATTAATTTGACAATGCTTTACAACTAACACTACTAACTATTTCCAAAATTTTCATCACCCCAAACAGAAACTCTGTACCCATTAAACAATAATTCCCCACTCCCCCTCCTCCCAGCCTTTGGTAGCCTCCAATCTACCTCTGTCTCTATGAATTTGCCTATCCTAGATATTTCATATGAGTAGAATCACTCATGATATTTGTCCTTTTGTGTCTGGATTATTTTACTTACCATAGTGTTTTCAAGATTCATCCATGTCATAGCATATAACAGTACTTCATTTTTATGACTAAATAATATCCCATTGTATTTGTGCATATCACATTTTGTTCATCCATTCATCTGTTCATTGTCGCTTGGGTTGTTTCCACATTTTAGCAGTTGTGAATAATATTGCTATGAACTTTGTTGAACAAGTATCCCTCTCACTCCATGTTTTCAATTATTCAGTATCTAGCTAGCAGTGGAACTTCTAAGTCTTCTGTAATTCTGTTTAATTTTTTAAGGAACCATCAAACTCACCTTTGTTTTTGAAAGATGTTTTAACTGGGCAAAGATTTGAGGTTAATAATTTTGTTTGCTTTATTATTTTTTTCTTATTAGTACTTTAAAGATGTTGCTTCACTTTCTTCTGGCTTGTATTCTTTCCAAGTTGAAACCTGATGTCATATTTATTTTTGTTACTTGAAATATAATGTTTTTTATATTTTTTACCCTCTCTGCTTTTAAGATTTTCTCCTTATTACTAGTTTTAAGCACTTTGGTTACAATGTACTTTGTGTGGTTCTTTTCCTTGTTACTTGTGTTTAGATCTATTGGGCTTTTTGAATTTGTGCATTTATAGTTTTCATCAAATTTGGAAAATTTTCTGCCATTATTTTTCAAATATTTTTGTTCTCCTCTCTTTCTATCCTTTTCGTTAGCACTCCAATCACACGCACACACACACACACAAGAATCCTTGAAGGTGTTACATTTCATAGACACACTGATTTATTTATCTTTTGCTCTATGTGTTTCATTTTGAGTAGAATTGCTATATCTTCAAGTTCAAGAATATTTTATTTTGCTATGCCTAATCTAGGCTTAGTTTTATCCAGAGTATATTTAATCTCAGACATGATAGTTTTTATCCCTAAAAGATTAATTTGCATCTTCTTTATATCTTCTATGTTTTCACCTAATATGGTGAAATATTGTCTAGCATCTTAATATTAGGAATTCAGTTATAATAACTGATTTGATGTTCTTGTTGACCAATTCTGTCATATATGTCATTTCTGGGTCTGTTTCAATTTATTGCTTTTTGTGCTCTTTATGAGTCTTATTTTTCGACTTCTCACACCTGATAACTTTTATTCAGTGTGTGACATTGTGACTACTACCCTGTTAAAGTTTATTCTAATAAGTTAATTGGAAATAATTTAATTCTTACAGGTTTTGCTTTTAATTGTAGACCTGTATTCTTACAGGTTTTGCTTTCAATTGTTAAGATCAGAATGGTGTTTAGTTTAGTGCTAACTTTGTCCTACTATTGAGACTAAACCCTTCTGAGTCTCTGCCTAACGCCCTGTGAACTACGGGGTTTTCACTGACACTTCTAATAGTAACTGACACTATTCCCAGACTTTTAGGATCTCTATGAATTGTTTCCTCTGATCATTTTGGCAGTTCTTTCTCTCAAGTCATTTTCTCACACACAAGTACTGATCAGTACTCAGCCAAATGCACAAGGGGGGACCCTCGGAAGATCTCTGGAGTTTTCTCTCTGGGCAGCTCTCTCCTCTCCTGTACTCTTTTCTCCCTTAAGGTGGCTGTGAATTTCCTAGACTCTCAGTTGGCTCGTTTTCTCAAGGAAACTGCCAACTACTACTATTTCCCTCCTCTTTACACTGCAACCTGGAAAAAAATTCCAGATAATAAGCTGGGTCTATTACAGTGCTAACCTCATATGTGTCCCATTTCTCAAGGACGGATCACTGTTCTTTGTTGTCTGATGTCCAGTGTCTTGAGAACTATTGTTTCATATATTTTGTCCAGTTTTTCGAGTATTTCAGATGGGATGGTAAATCCAGTCTCTGTTATCCCATCTTGGCTAGAAACATAAATCAGACTCTTTATTTCCTATTTTTAGGCTTTACTAAAATTATCTCTTGAATGATTATGTAGGATAAGGCACATGCAGTTGGAATGCATTAATAAATCCCACTATATAAATGGAGTCTAACATTTTAATATTTGCTAAAAATGTAAAAGAAGTTTAGAAAGGACAAGTATGTTTTCCAATACTTTGGAGGTTAATCCCTCCAGTAGCGGATGAGCTTTAATCATTTGACTATTTTTGACAAACGTTTACTGAGTGTCTAGAATTGGCCAGGCACCACCCTCAACTCTATACAAAAATAAAGTATACTTCACTCCCTTGAGGGACTCACATTCTAATCCAGTAGTCAGACACGTAAACAAATAATAATAGTACAACTACTAAGTTGTATAGATAGTCAAGCGATGTTCAAGGTATACATTCTCTTTAAAGGCACAGAGGCCTAAAGACCATGGCACACTTAAGGAGCTCTGAATGGTTTAAGCATTAATCCCAAGGGCATACTGAAGAAAAGTGTAAGATGAGATTCAAAAGGGAGAGAGAAGTCAAATAAGAAAAATCTTGGAATATGATTCTAAAGAATCCAGACCTTAATTACAGACAAAGGAAAATGAAAGCTGTTTCTTAGAGGTGTGTTATGATCAAACTTTCACATAACATTAACCTCCCCTTTCTCTGGAAGAAGTATCAGACAGATTAGCAGGAGTCAGAAAATTGTAGCCCATGGACCACATCCAGCCCATTACTTGATTTTTGTGAATAAAGTGTTACCGGAACACAGCCAGGCTTATTTGTTTACATATTGTGCTACCATGACAGAGTTGATTATTACAACACAATCCATATGTCCTGCCAAGCTGAAAGTATTTACAATTGAAGACTTTACAGGAAAAAAAAATTCGCCGACCCGTGGATTAGAGTGAGTCAAGAATGCTTTCAGAAACTAATTAGAAAGGTTCTAACAATAATTCTAAGGAGGCACTATCAGAGCCTTATATTTAACAGGGTTTCTCAAACGTTTAGCATCATTGGACCACAATTTTCACCATTTCTTTCAGCACTAAATCAAAATCAGGAGACATTTTGTTAACCACCAACTGGTATCTACGAATAAAGCAGTATGTGGGCAAAGCAGTGTGTGGATCAACAGAGCTGCTTTATTCACTTAGCAACGCCTTTCTTGAGGCACGCCTTGCTTGTATTCCCTCAGAAATGAGCCTGGAGCACCTTCTCCAATCCACGTCATAGCTCATAAAATAAGAATTCTTCTCCTGTAGTTTCGGTGTTTGGAAATGAATATCATAATAAGTTATTGAGTATATATCTTTCCCTGCATATATATTAAGAACGGATTCCCACTTTGTATGTTTCATCCAACTATAAGTCAAAATCTCTTCACACTCACTCAACATAATGTTTCTCTTCCCGGTCATGTGCTTATTGATATACAAAGCCAAATGGTGTCATTTGATAAAGGAATTTTGCCAACAGCTTGCCTTGCTTTCTTCTGAGCATAATATTTGTCACTTTGCAGATGGTTGTATATGCTTCTTGGCAATGTGTGATTTGCAAATGGTTTTACTATTTAGAAAGCAGTAAATTTTGATTATTTTATATTTTAGCAGAAAAATTCATCAATTTCTTGCTAAAAAGCATGAATTTGTAATTGTTCTGGAGATATTTACCAGTGAGTTCATTTTGCTTTTAAAAATGGCATGAAAGTCTCCATAGCTTTATGTTGCTATTTAATCATACTTTATAACAGACAATATTCTGAGGATTAAGATGGTCTCTAGTTGGCTGAATAAAAGACAGTTTTCAGATATTGTGTCACATTTTGTCCCAGTTTTCTTTATCACTTTCTTCAGAGACATCATGATATATTCTCTTATTCCTACACATACAGCTTTACATTTTATAATTTCACTGGAGTATTGCTAAGCATTTAACTATGGCATTATTCTGAATAGTGCTTTTTGATTTTCAAGACTTTTGCTTTTCAATGACCAACTTTTGAGCCATTTATAATATAAAACAATTAGGGGCCTAACACAACCTATTAGTTAAAATAAAAATAAATATTTAACATATATGGAATATAATACACAATGACGTGAAAAGAAATTAACCAAGTGAGCTGTCTACTGAAAAATAAATGCAGCTGAGATAAACTGAAAAATACATTCTTTTCAGTACCTTCACAATCTTTAATACAGTAAAGATTACTAAGCAGATGCCAGGATTTTTATGATAATCTTAATCAGCCTTCTTTTTCAAATTTCTCAAATGTATGTGAACAAAAATTGTACAACTTTTTCTTCCCAAACTGCCTGTGGACCAGTTGATGAACTGACAATTCTTTGAAAACCACAGTTATAAATTATGGTTAATATGTCAGTAACATGTTTAAAAATATATATAAAAAGCTTATTAAACTCTCTGGGTAACCTGCCATATATTTTAAATTTAAGTGAGAAAATGTATACAAATTCCACTTAATGAAATATATAATAATTATAATGTACAGAGTAAATAAAATTAAATAAGTTCATAGAGTTATAGATCATTTATAGCATTATTTATATATTTTTTCCTGTTTCATTCCACAGAAGGATTTAAAGTAGCCTACATAAATACTGGTGATACAAAAGGATGATATTAATAACCAAAGGAATCTGATTGAAGGGAAAATGTGATTAAGAAAAAAAAAGTCCATGAGAAATATTAGCATGCAAAAATGCACAGCAAATGTTCCTATAGAGTTAAGGGCATTGGGTCATGAATTTGGCACAAATCTCTTGATAGCTAAAGTAAAATCATGGCATTATTTATCAGAAAGAATTGTTACTGAATTATTCAGTATCCAAATGAGGATGGCAGAAATCTACTTCTCTCATTGAAATCCCGTTGACAAAGACTACCTCTCATATGCTTCGACAGTAATTGAGCTATTTTATATTCATTTGTTTCCTAATACAACATTACATATAATAATGTACATTGAATGAGCCATTCATCTGCTATCACCCTCTACTGGCTTAATTTGTCCATTTTTGAATTTATTACTCAAGTAAGACATTTTAAGATAAGCCACAGAAAGTACATATCTAATAAAGTATTCTCTTTATAAAAATTATATCTTTGTGGTAGACGGGTAAGAAAGGTATTTTGAAGAAGCCAGACTTTTCTTTTCCTCTTGAATCACATCCCCTTATAACTAAGAGTAGAGATATTTCTCATCATGTATGTAATATTTCCATAGTCTCATAAATATGCTTTAACACTTCTTCATTAGGAATGAATTATAGCAAAACAAAATTCTGAAGAAGGTATGATTGTTAAGCTCGTTCTTAGCTTAATTGTATTAAAAGAGTTTCTCAATCAGAAATTTGATTAATTCAAGTAATAATTTTATACCCAGACCTCCAGAATTACCTGCTTTTTGGCCATGTCTACTTTGTCATCTCTTTTAAGTACAACATTAACAAAAACACTCAGAAAATATAACACGTGGTCCAGTGATACAGGTAAAAACAGGTATGAGAGGTACTCACTGACAACCAAGAGTTAATAATTTTGCTGATCAGAGAATATATAGATATTTAAATTGATTACAATAAAGTAGAAATAATTGAGAGGACTTGATAATCATTTAAACCCTATGTTAGAAGTTCCACTGGTTGGTTCTATCACAAACTAAAACCAATGGATGCACACAATGTCTATTTCCCTTTCCATTTAAAAGACTCATATGTTAAAACAGAAATGTTGAAACTTCTAAGCTGAAGGAACATGGCTCTGAATATAGAATAACTTCTACAGCCAGGGAGTTGCATAGAATTATGATATTTAGAAGTTCTAGTGCAAAATCTTACACTAGCAATGCTGAAAGCATCTCTTGCCTACATATATGTTTCAGCTGTATATATAACTTGTAACTTTGAGAAGATGCATGAAAACATTAATAATGTAACAAATATAACATTAAATTCAGAATATCCCCTAATAGATATTTATAGTTTTTTTAATATTAAGAACAAGAGACAGTATGTTAGTAATTAAGTAAATATTATAGTAAGTACAGTTTATACTTGAAGCTTATCACTCCCCAGGGAACAGATATTTAATTTGTGGTCATGATAATAACAACCTAATGAACTTCACATCTTTCAGGAGAGCATTATAAACTTCAAAGAAGACAAAACAAGAATGTATGAGTAGAAGTACATCCTTAGCCTTTCATTAGGCAAAATGAGCATGAGTCCTGGCCCAGCATGGCTTCCAAAGTTAGCATTCCCAACTACAAAGCAAATGTATGCAGAGAAATGTACAACAAAAGACATAGCTTTTAAAGCTCCAGTTGAGTTTCCACAAATGTTGCTTACAAAAGCCACCATTCTCTGTGTTAACAAAAAGTTGTGGATCCGTTCTTCACTAAATCCTCTTTTCTTGCATAATCCACCTTGTGCACTTTAGCTTGAGTGTGTTTTATCTGATCTAATCCTGGGCTCATTCACTCTCAGATAGAAGCAACAGGATTATTTCACACTTAAACGAGGTCCAATCTTTCTGTGATCCCTAAGAGGACAGACACCTGGCTGACATAGAATTTAAGCCAAAGATTAACCAGGTGTTCCAAGCATATAATGGTTTCAAATATAATAACAGTTTATAATAAAAAGATTTACTGTTAGACCATATCACAGATGCATTTGAAAATCAACACGTTAAGGTCTATACAAGTCTATTATATAGATATTTTATGCATGTAATGTTTACACATCTAGACACATAAGAGTATTCATTTCAAGAAAAGAATCTAAGTTCTATTGGGAATTTTATGACTCAAAGAAAGTGTTCGCATTTTCATTCATGTCTTTCTTTCATATTCAGCACATCCACAGATTAAAATGAGTTGAGTGGGCTTTGTGGCTTAGCAAATTAGTCCCTGATTTTTTTCTTTTAATTCAGTGGAAAAGAAAGCTCAATAGAAAATAATCTAAGCCCCTGTGAAGCTAGAAAACATGGATTAGTATATGAAGTAAGTCTAGCTTCTGAAGCTTGTCTCCACAAGACCATTACATTTATACACACACACACACACACACACACACACACACACATACACGCACTATATATATGTATATGCACACACACATATATATACACACATATATATGATATGTGTATGTATATCATATATATGTATATGTGCATGTGTGTATGTTGTGAACATACATATTTTATATTTGTTGAATGTGTACACACATATGTTTCCTATGGGTCTTAGATGCTAGCTTATAATTACCAACATGTTGAAGACATAAATTCACTTTAAATACAGCTTTCTGATTTCAGAGTCTGCAAGTGTCTTAAATACAAAAAAAATTAATTATATTTAAGGAGAGGGGTGGAGGAGGGAAGGATTGGGAGTGAGGTATTAGCAGATGCAAACTATTATATATAGGATAGATAAACAACAGGTCCTACTGTATAGCACAGGGAACTATATTCAGTATCCTTTGATAAACCATAACGGAAAAGGATATGAAAAAGAATATATGTATGTATAACTGAGTCACTTTGCTTTACAGCAGAAATTAAACACAACATTGTAAATCAACTATACTTCCATAAAATTTTTAAAAATTAAGTTAAAGCCAATCAAAGCTATAGAAATACTAATTTGACTATAAAATCTATACAATTACTGTATATTTTTCCCTTTGAAATTTGTATAGATTTTTTTTAAAAGGAAGAATGTGTCATAGACACTTAAGAAAAATGGTTGATAATAGTGACACTGATATGTATCTTTGTAGAGTACCTCTTGGTTTTTCCATCTACGTCAGAGAAATGGAATGTAAATCATATGTGGGGAAGATTGGAAAGCACAACAGCAATGTTTTATTGGATATTTTAATACTAAAAAATTCTTAATAAAATTAAAATGACTGAAAAGCCAATTCCATGTGGAAACAATGTAGATCAAAATGCTATCTCTTTGAAAGCTACTCACCAAAAGTCATACCTAGAATGATTAAAACTTCCTCATCTCCCTGAGGCTCAGTTTCTTCACCTGAAAAATAAGGAAGTTGGACCCACTCTTAGTTCTCTTTTATTCTAAAATTACTCTCAAATAGGTAAAGATCCTTATATTTTATTGATGGAGGAATACATTCCAGATAGTTATATTTCTAGTATTTTAGATGAATACATCAATTAATGAATCTCCTAGGATCAAATAAATTTCATAGCAGAATTAACAGTGCTATTAAAACAACTTAATAAATTATGAGGAACTGTGTTTCTGTGATCATTCAGTGCAGTAGTTTGATAACCAACAAGCTGTGTGTGAGTGTAGATGTGCAGAACATAAAAAATGACAATCACATCTTCAAGAAAAATGTTCAAATGTAGTCATCTTACCAGGTTATAAAATAAAATTATATTATGGGATTTGAAGTGCATACTATATTACTTATATTAAATTTATAAATTTAATTTCAAAACTAATTTAGAAAAATTTATCAGAGAAAATGAAAACTAAAGGCTAAGTTCACCATGGCAATACTTAATCTAATTAATCAATCCAGCTAAAAAAAATCACTAGTCATTTTCTTTTGCAACATATAGATAAAATAATAAAATTATTTTACTTTTAAAATAATCATGTTATACTGACACAAAAATAGGATAAATGTTTACAAAATTAATTCTCTCAAAATGAGTGATGGTCACATTCTCATCATACATTTGATGAGATACATCAGTAAGTGGCTACATTGCCACTTATCACTGACATTAGTTGGATCAGCCCTCTTCATTCTTATTAATCAATAAACTAGAAAATATATCTCTTAAATAAAATTAAAATTCAGGTACATAGCTAACTGCAATGGAATCAATCCTAGGCATAGATAATTTAGATTTTCATTGGTGAAATGGGGGATGGAATAAAAATGAATTTTAGATACGTAGAAAGTAGCATTAAAACATATAATGAGGCTTCCCTGGTGGCGCAGTGGTTGGGAGTCCGTCTGCCGATGCAGGGGACGTGGGTTCGTGCCCCGGTCCGGGAAGATCCCACATGCTGCTGGGCCTGCATGTCCGGAGCCTGTGCTCCGCAACGGGAGAGGCCGCGGCGGTGAGAGGCCCGCGTACCGCAAAAAAAATAAATAAAATAAAATGAACTTACAATGAAATTCGAGAAAAACATGCAGAGACTGGGGAAGAAGAGTTGCCTATATTGTCTAAACACACATCAATTAAACATAATTGGTTAGAATATAATCGGAAAAATCAGTGTCCCCAATACAGAAGGCACTGTGTGTATATACATAATTGTGTCCATGTCTACTGGTAGACGTCATGATAATAATAGCTAAACATTTGTCTACTGATTATTACTTGCTCAATACTAGTTCAAACACTTTCTACATATTATCTTATTAATTCCCAGACCTCCTTAAAGAGGAATTAAAGTATTGTTGTTGTTTTGCGGTACGCGGGCCTCTCACTGTTGTGGCCTCTCCCGTTGCGGAGCACAGGCTCCAGACGCGCAGGCTCAGCGGCCATGGCTCACGAGCCCAGCCGCTCTGCGGCATGTGGGATCTCCCCGGACCGGGACGCGAATCCGTGTCCCCTGCATCGGCAGGCGGACTCTCAACCACTGCACCACCAGGGAAGCCCTAAAGTATTGTTTTTCTCCCTGTTTTACAGATGAGGAAACTAAGAGTGAGCAAGGCTAAATATCATTCCTCTTGGTAAGTGTAAATCCTCACACTACATTCATCAGACTATGCATCATTTCCAGGAATACTTTGTTACCTTTTTCCTGCAGCCTAAGAATATACCTTCCACTCTATACAAAGCCACTTGAGCCTATAAAAAGTCACTTTTGCCAAAACTACTGCCAGTTTACCAAACGCAGTGGGAGAATTCTACCAACATTTACATCATGACTTAAACTACCCATCAAATGCCTTCTCTGATTTTGTTCATTACCCTTTTTTGTTTCTTTTTTCATTATTTTATTAATAACATAATAAAACAAACAAAAAGTATCCAACATAACAAAAAAGTTTTGTTTTATTACAGTTGCCAGGAAAAATATAGGGTGTTCAGTTAAATTTCAATTTCATATAAACAAAAAAAATTAACTAGATGTTCTATTTTTATTTGCAAAATATAGAAAACTTAGTTTTTGTATTTAGTACTATATTAGTTTCCTATTGCTGCTGTAATAAATTATCACAAACTTAGTGCCTTAAAAGAACACAAATTTATTTTCTCATAGTTCTGGAGGTCAGAAATCTAAAATTAAGGTAATGGCAGGACTGTGTTCCTTTTGGAAGCTCCAGGGGACCACCCATTTCCTTGCCTTTTCTAGCTTCTGAGGGTTGCCTACTTCTCTTGGCTAGTGGCTCCTTCCTCCATCTTCAAAGTACACCACAGAGTCTTCTCTCCTTTCTGAACCCCTGCCTCCCTCTTATAAGGACTCCTGTGATAACATTGAGAGCACCCAGATAATCCAAAGATGGCAGGGTAAATCTCCCATCATAAGATCCTTAATTGAATCACATTATAAAGTTCCTTTTGACTGTAAGGTAACATGTTCACAGGTTATGGGGATTATGATGTGGACATTTGAGGGGCAGTCTGATGGGGGGGGGACACTCAAGTTTAAGTAATTTTTTAAACTTGCTAAAATACTTCATCCGTTTCTATGCTAACTATTGTTTCTTGTTCCCCATTCGTGCTCCTGAGTTTACTTTTTCTCTTGCGGAATTGGATGTTTTACTAGTTCTTTCAGTAAGGTCTTGTGGGTGATAGAGTCTCTTAGTCTACATTTATCAGAAAATGTGTTGTCATTGCTACCTATTCACTCATACTTTGCGTTTGACCATACTATGATTTTACTTCAGGGAGCTATGCTCTGCCTCAACCACTCTTGGGATAGGATGTGAGTCAGACCTGACCATTCAGACTATTGTATTTTCCTGATTAGGCAGGTGTTCTATCAGTACTGAGAAGCTGCAGTGACACTTTTAATGGGCTTATTGAAAGAGATACTTCCTAGGGGATTTAAACCAAAGAAGGCTGCCATCTTGAAGAGAGAGACTATCTGATAATGGAGCCAAAACTCCAGAGACCAGAACTAAAAGATGGAAAGAAACATTGTGTTCCTAGATCAAGCTACTTGTGAAGCCGAATACTTCCCCAGATTTTTCAGTTAGGACAGCCAATAAATTTTCTTTTTTGTTGAAGCCAGTTTGCCTAAGTTTCTGAGCACTTGAAATCAAAAGAATCCTATAAACATATTAAAATGATTATTTATATGCTGATGTATTTTTATAATATTTTATAACCATGTGTTAATTTTAAGTGAGGGAAAAAATTAAACTCTATGGCTAATATATCTATTAGTATTGATTTAGAGGCCAATAACATTGATTTCTCTCCTGGTATGGCCACAATTCTAATAAACTTAAAATATGAACAAAAGGAAATCAAAAAATGGGAAGGACCAACTTTCCCTTAGGCAACAGCTCAGAGCTCACCATGATCATATTTGCCCATTTGGCCTCCATTTGACCCTAAGAATGATTTTATAACCTACTCCTCTGAGGTTCTTCAACCCCATTCAAGAAATCTGTGTGAGAGAAAGGAAACATTTTCCAGTTATTGTGTGGCTATGGACTAGCTGTATAGCCTTGGGAATTCTATGAATTTTCTGGTCTTTCTTCTGCTCCATTTTTTACAGAGTTCTTTTTGATGTCTGGAAAGAGTCTGTGAATGATTATGAAGAGAAAGGCTGGGCATCCATTCTCTGTTGACTTATCCTTTGATGGAATGGGAAAATCAGTCAAGATACATGTTTTTCACTGTTAAAACTACTCCCAACTTCTTAGAAAATATATCAAATTTGTACCATTAGACAAAACACTTTAGGAGAAGATTTAAAATTGTTCTGGGATGTGCAAGTTTTGGAAATTTGTTCTGATTGAATGGATGTCTACTCTGATTGGTCAGTGGTCATGATACACTGATTTTTTTTTCTTTTTTTTTTTTTTGCTGCGTTAGGTCTTCGTTGATGCACCACAGGCTTTCTCTAGTTGTGGTGAGCGGGGTCTACTCTTTGTTACGGTGCGTGGGCTTCTCATTGCTGTGGCTTCTCGTGTTGCAGAGTACAGGCTTTAGCCGTGCTGGCTTCAGTAGTTGTGGCACGCAGGCTCAGTGGTTGTGGCACATGGGCTTAGTTGCTCTGCGGCATGTGGGATCTTCCTGGACCAGGGATCGAACCCATGTCCCCTGCATTAGTAGGCGGATTCTTAACCACTGTGCCACCAGGGAAGCCCACACTGATTTTTAAGTGTTTCCCATGTCTCACTTGAATGGAGGCAAATAACCATATAGACCATGGCTTTCATAAGGTTATATCCTCAGCCAATAACTAAACAGTATTCTGTCATAATCATGTCAATGGCTATCCCAGTATGACTAATATATTTAATTAGGATTCAGTGAGGCTTTAGAAACACAAGGAAGGAGAAAATATTGGGAAGTTAAAATATATGTATATATATACACACACCCACACATACATACACATCTATATACACACACATACTCATATATATACATTCATATACATGCATAATTAAAAATGTATACATTTTATAGACAAAGGTCCATACACAAATATACATATATAGGTATTTACACATACATATATTTCTAAAGGAAATGGTTGCTTTCACAGAAGACAAAAATAAACACAAATATAAATATACAGAAATGGAAAAGAAATTTGCAAAGACACTGCAATGCACATATATTAGCATTAACAACATGTAATATAGGAAAGCAGAATTCCATATTTTGTCTGCATACAGAGCCCAGTACACCCAAGAGAGTCTTAATTAAGAAGGCTCTAAACTGCAAGTTTATTAAACGAACATACTAAGCAGCTAATTCCTTTACTTTTAAATACAATTTAGGAATCCCACCCTGCTGTTCTGTACAGTTATGACTGTTTGTTTATCAGGAACCTACAGTTTACAGTTGCTACTTATGGATTAGAAGATATTGGACTTTCAATGTGTTAATGTTTTTCTTCTGAGCCAGAAATGTTCCATTGATATTTACGTATTAAGCATCAACATATAGATTTGTAAACATTATTTTTCTTATTACAATTTTTAAAAGTTCTTTGCAGAAAATTTGACAAACACAGTAATCTTAAAATCTATACATGATCTCACCAGCCAGAAAGAATAACTTTTGCATATTCTCACTGTTTCACATAGATGCATACACATACCCACACATTCACATATTTATGTATTATGTATATTTTTATGTATGTGTGTATGTATACACAGACACTATTTTGAAAGCTGCCAACATTTTTGCTCCATAAATTTGGGAGAGGACAGAGACTTTATCTTTGGGGACACGCAAATATTTTGTTTGGCAAAACTTCCAATAAACCTTTCCTATGCAAAGATAAAGATCTTACTCTGGCATGGAAATTTTCGATTATAAGGAACTAGAGTTTTCTGCACAATCCCATAGAAACCTCTCTTCTCTGGGATCCCTGGTTGTGTCTCGTGGTATATAATGAAGAGCTGGGCCAGAGACTTGAGCTGAAGATAAAACATTTTGAGTTTATCCTTTCTTTGGCAGAGAATTCTTGATAACTCTGAACACTCATCTTCTTCCTGTTCAGTAATAGAACTTCAAATTTATTCAGGGAGACGTGTGGCCCTGTGGCTAGTGGGCCATTTAAATAAGTTCTGACCAATGAGATGTAACCAGACATGTTGTGTAGTCCTATGGAAGAAAATCTCCTTAGGGACTGAGCAGGCCCTTTTTCTTCCTTCCTGCTGGGTGGAAGAGCAAAGTGATCACTTGAGTTCAAACACCCATCTTGGAAACCTCGGGTGGTGGGCATATACTTTATGGCAGAGAAGCCAAATATGGTCTGGATGCCCCATTTCCAGCCCTGTACAACAGTCTCCTGAATTCTTTTATACTCTTATGTGGTGGGTTACTCGTAGAGCAAAGTTCATTTCCTGACTGATAAATTCTCACTGGGATAGTGAAAATTGGAGAGAAGGTATTTAGGGGCAAAGCCAGTTTAGTTAAGGAGAGGTAGCCTGACTGAAGACAAATGACATAAGCTTGAGGGGACAGATATGATTTTTGAGCAAGGTTTCAGTGTCCAGAAATTGTGGTGCCCAGTAGCTAATGTGAAGTTTTTATTTTCCATATTATAAGTTCCTTTTCTTACCACCAAGACTTCAGTGTAGTGTAGCAAAATGTTTATATTCTGGTATTAGCTACATGTTAGGAAAGTAAGCAATTTTACCTGTTTACACTGAGAACCTGGAGAAACGATTTTAAAGAAATAAAATGTTATCTATAATAATTGCAAGAGTGTTCCAAAATGAATGGACTGCGTGACTTGACAGGGGGAAACCAGGATGGATTAGCGGAACATTCAAGCATTTCTCTGGTGTTCTCAGAAATAATTATTGAGGGGACCACAGTAAAAACTTGGATTTCATAACACAGGATGACTTGTTTGCCAGTGGAATGATGATAGAGAATGACAGTCATGAAGAGTGGAGATGTGGGGTTTTAATACATGCCCATATAACCCATAAGATATCTCTGAAAACCTTTTATCATGATTATTATTTTAGTTTAAAAATAAATTATTACATTTACTTTAAAAAGATATAATCTCCACTGAAAACTTATTTCATAAAATAAACATCTAAACGCCTCATCTATTTTTCAGGAAATGGGTCGATTTTTTCAGTTTTGCATAATGATATTGAAATAGGAAAATTTCAGAATTTCTAGACTAGTAGGGAATGAACATAGTGTGTATACAAGTTAAGGACATATCCAGGAATGCTGACAATCCCATGGTGGCTTTCAAATGCAGTAGGCAATAATTAGTAGGCCTGTAATGCCTGAAAGTGGGGATCGATTGATAACTAAAAGGATCTGGGAAGACAATTAGAAATTGTTAAGTAAAAAATAAAATAGGGGCTTCCCTGGTGGCGCAGTGGTTGAGAGTCCGCCTGCCGATGCAGGGGACACGGGTTTGTGCCCTGGTCCGGGAAGATCCCACATGCCGCGGAGCGGCTGGGCCCGTGAGCCGTGGCCGCTGAGCCTGCGTGTCCGGAGCCTGTGCTCCGCAACGGGAGAGGCCACAACAGTGAGAGGCCCGCATACCGCAAAAAAAAAAATAAAAAATAAAAAAGTAAAAAAATAAAATAAAAATAAAATAAAAACCTAACATATATTAAGGGATCACTTGAGAAGCCAGAAGGACCATTTTCATTCTTGAAGAAAGACTTTAGAACAGAACAATACTTTTTTGCAGAGTACCCAAACCAGAATTTGATAAAGCTAAACTACATTTTCTGAATAATTTTTGTGTAGAAAAATTTTTTCCAAGCAATGTTTCTCTTTTTTATTGTATCAACACTATTTTAATCATCGATAAGCTTTCCTTTTACCAAATAATTTACTCCAGATGTGTATTCTGTGTCTTTACAGAACTGAATATTATTTAAATCATTTTTAGCACTTTAATCTTGGTGTTTAACATTTTAGGTTAAACAAAAAAAATTAATTGCCAATTTTTAGAAGAGTCTTTTAATTAATTGTTTTTTTAAGACAGTTATCTTTTTAAAATTGTTGTCTAGAGTAAAGAGAAGAAAAGATAATTTGTCTTTTTAGCATCTAAGCTGTTTAAACTTTGTCAAGCTTTCTCTGTGGTAGAAAGAAAGCAAAAGAAAAAAGAGAAAGAAAGGAAGGAAGGAAGGTAGGTAAAGGGAGGGAGAGAAGGGAGAGAAGTAGATGTTCTTATTTTTCCAAAGCTTGTCAATAAGAACAAACACCAAGAAGAAAAATGTTTCACTCTTTCAGGACTAGTATCTGAAGCCTACAGCTGCCCACTGTTACTGGGTGGGTCATCAGGCGTTGCTTCTAGGCTTTTTTAAAATAGCAGGGAGGTTATTTACATTACGTATTCATCTTTTTAAAAATAAGACGCCTTGAGAGTTCCAGTGCTAATTCAGGACTAGAGAGCTTTTACTTCATTTCTTCTATATAACAGCAATATCTTCTGTCATCCACACTAGGAGCTCTGGATCACAAGGACACTAGATATAACAGAATTCTAATATTCTATATCCATTTGCTTTATACCCCCTTATACTACTCTGTACATATAACAGTCTCAGAATAACAATACGGGTCCACCACAACAAAATATGATTACTGAACAGCTAAAACAAATTTTGCACACACTCTTCCCATTCTATGCCCATTTTTTAGGTTTGTAATGTAACTACCTTGTCAGATCATGTTGACGTTGCATATCACAATGTTTTTTCTCTTTTGGCTGCACTGGGTCTTCGTTGCTGCGCCTGGGCTCTTCTCCGGTCGTGGTGAGCGGGGGGCACTCCTCGCTGCAGTGCAAGGGCTTCTCACTATGGTGGCCTCTCCTGTTGCAGAGCACGGGCTCTAGGCTCGTGGGCTTCAGTAGTTGTGACATGAAGGCTCAGTAGTTGTGGCGCACGGGCCTAGCTGCTCTGCAGCGTGTGAGAATCTTGCCGGACCAGGGCTCAAACCCGTGTCCCTTGCATTGGCAGGCAGACTCTCAACCACTGTGCCACCAGGGAAGCCCACAACCTCTTTTAATCCTCTTATAATTCTAGTTCTATAAGAAACTATGTAATGCCCCCCACCAGTTCTTATGTAAATGTCTCTTTAGTAATTTTGTTTGCTTAAAGTTGATCCTTTAGGAAAGATCATAGTAACAATATTCCCCGAGGTCAGACATTTTGATAACGTTTGCTTCTGCACTCTATACTTAAAGGTACTTTTTGCTACATTAAAAAAGTCTTTGGTTTACATTTTTTCCCTTGAATATCTTAAACATATTGCTTCATTTACTTTGGGGGCTAAAGAGTTGCTGTCAGAATTTTCTGATGATAATCTAATTTTATGTCACCTGTAAGTCACAGAATCATTTTGCTTAAATACCTATGGGATTTTTTTTTTCTTTGAAGTCCAGAAATTTTACAATTTGTTTTGATGTTGGCCTTCCTGGATTGATATTCTCAGGTACAAAGTGTACTCTTTCAATACGTGGTTTCAAATCTGTGTCTTTGTTTCTAGAAAAATGTACTGAGTTATAGTTCTTAATATTACTCCTGTTCCCTTGCAGTGGTTTGTTCTTCAAGGACTCCAATACTTATGTTAGATCGATTTTGCCTACCTTCATGATTTGTCTCATTCTTTCAAAATTGTTTTTATCTCCTTCTTTATTCCCTTTTGATTTTTTTTATCATTTTCCTTCTTTGACGTTTTTAATTTTTTGAAGGCATGATATTGTTTTGGTTACTCTTTTATTTAAACCAGCTTATTTTTCATTTCTAAAATAACTTTTTCCGTATATTTAAAAATTTTCCTTAACTTCTGTCAATGATTTCTGAGTTTTCTAATTCATGTTTATGTTGTTCTTTCATGTCTTGAATGATTTACTGCTTAACTTTTTGTTAAGTATGCCAATATAGCGTGCTTTCCTTGTCTTTAGGAATGTATGCTACTTCTTTTCATTCTTTTATTGTAACTTTGTATGATATTTTACCTTAATATACTTCTGTGGCATATTTTTATTCTATGAGAATAAAATGAATGAACCTTGGTGCAGAGAGCTTGGTAACTTCAGAGAGCTCTCCATTGATGTAAACTAAAATGCATGCACATAAATAGAAATGCTTAAAAGAAGACATATAAACAAAGTGGCACGTATTAAATACAGGAGGGTAGTTGCTTAAGGAAGGAAGGACAATAGAAGCAGGGATGGAAATAAGGAGAATAAACACATATGTAAGACAAGAACAAGGTCTCGTGGAGACAAAAGATGATAATATTTCATGAATTGAGGAGTATCATTATTTTCGTCTTCTGCACCTGTGGTCCTCTCCATGAGGAGATTTATGGAAAGAATGTTTGTTTATTGTGTAAAAAATAGAAAACATAAAAAAGACAAGAAAAGTTTAATCATCTGTAATTCTACCACTTAGAGACAACCACTGGGAACATTTTGAAATATTTTTTAAAAATTTTGCCGTGTGTGTGTGTTTGTGCGTGTTCTGCAATGTTCATAGTTTGGGCTCTCTGTAGTCACATGAGAACCCACAATTCTAATCACTCTATATAGCTCATTCATTCTTACTTGACATTACCTTATTTCTGAGTTTTCTAGTTCATGTTTATGCTGTTCTTTTGTGTCTTGAATAATTTTCTTAATGACTTTTAACTTACTTTGAAGTAAGATGTAAGAGTTTTGATCACACATGTGATTACAGTGTGCTTTCTTTGTCTTTTGGACTATTATGCTACTCTTTTTCATTTTTCTTACTGTAACTTTTTATGGTTATTTGACCTTAATACATTTCTGTTGCTTATTTTTATGTGAATTTACTTTATCTGTATTTTTAGAATGAAGCTTGGTGCACATATCTTGCTAACTTCAAAGAACACTCCATTGATATAACTAAAAATGCCTTTTGAAGTATGCCTTCAAAATCATGATTAATAATAACTGTATAGATGCTTATTTTATGTTGGTATAATAATTTATTTATTTGTTACTTTAAATTTATATTGTGAAAATTCATGATTCACTCCAATTTTTGCTATTATATATAAGGCAGTGATTGGCATTTTTGTACGTATATATTTTTCCAAATAACTAATTAGTGCTTCAGGTTACATTCCTAGAAATTGAATTATAGGGTATAGACCATATATTTCCATATCGCTAATCAGAAGGATAAAGTTTATAAAAAACATTAGAAGGGTATGAAAGTGTCCACTTCACTACCATCATTGATAATTTGTCAATTTGATAGGTTAAATATTTTTTAATATAGACTTCTTTGATGAAGAGTAAAGTTGAATTTAACCATATCTTATTGATGTTTTGAATTTCTCCTATTTAAATTTTTTTATAACTTATTTTGTAAGTTATTTTCCACCTCCAGAGCACCCCAAATCTTCTCAGTCTTCCTATCTTGCTAAATGGCATTTCCATCCATTCAAGTCCTATGCAGTGAACCATGACTTTCCCTTTCTACTCACTGTCCATTGTCGCTTACATTCAATCCTCTCTCAAGTTTTCTAGATTATGTCTTAAAAAAAAATCCCCTAAACTAAAATCTGCCCACTTTTTCCATCTCCACTGCTACCATTCTAACCTGTTACCTGGTCTCTGAGCTTCCACGCCCCATTTATCCATTTTCCACACTGCAGTCACAGTGATATTCAAGTACGGCTCTCTCTAGTTCTTTATGCATAGAAAGGCTCTCCCAAACACAAAATATTCTACTAGCTCTTTTATGACATTCTTATTGGACTCTAATACAGTATGTTTTCATTATTCTCATCCAGAAATACAGACATTTTGGTTCGTATTTTTGCTTTAATATAAGAGTTAACTTCTTTCAAATTTCCTGGTGAAAGAGCCTTTTTTGTTATTACTATAACTAATTGAGGATACATTGCACTGTGGTCTGATAAAGTTCGAATTTCTGTTTTTTAAGTTATTTGTAAACAAATATGAGCTAATTTAATAGATGTTTATGTATACTTGAAAACAAGGTATATTTTGTGCTATCAGGATGAAGTATTTATTATATATCTGTAGACTCTATCTTATGGTTTTCAGGTCTTCTATGTCCTTACTAACATTTTATCCTCTTGATCTATCTAGATCTGAGCAAGGTGTGCTAAAGTTTCCTATTTTTAATATGTGTCTGTTTCTCCTTTCATCTATCATTTCTGCTCTATGAAAGCTTTACTGGTATTTGGTGAATAGATATTAATATCTTCATTGTGAATGGTAGCCTTTAGCATTACAGAGTGTCCTACTTTGTATTGTTGAATTCTTCTTTGTCTGAATTCTACCTTGTTTTAGATCAAGATCATGGCCTCTTCTTTCTTCTTACTTGCCTTTACTTGATATATTTTTGCTCATGCTTTTATCTTTAGTCCTTTAAATTCACTTTATTTTAGGTATGTCTTTTGCATACAGCATGAAGTTGAATTTAGCTTTCTTAGTCAATCTGAAAATCTTTTTCTTATGTAAGTTAAGCCCACTAACATGGATTGATACAACTAATATGGTTGGTCTCAGTTCTGTAATAGAGTATTACGTTTTATAAGGGTGTATGTATGTATATATTCCATTATATTAGCAGTTTGCTCTTCTATCATTTCCCTTGTTATTTCTGTTGCTATTTGTGAAGGTTTGGACTCTTTTTCTAATGGTTAGCTTTACACAAATATCTTTCTATATTACTTTTAACAACAACTTTGTTCTGAAACTATTAGCTTCTTTCTGTTATCAGTGTTAATGTCAGGAGGTATCTGCTTCTTTTCCTCTATTCTTCTTTAGTATAATCTTAGTTCTGATGTTTGTTGAGCAAAATATACTTAAGCTTCAAGTTCTTCATTTATCAGATTTAAATATCTTTTTACTCCTAACACCACTGGGTCAATCAGCAAGTTCGTTCTATTCTCCATTTACTCTATGTTTCTCTTTTCATTTTTTAACTGGTTGCATTATTTCTCCAGCATCAGAACCTGTAATATGCACACAGTATTTTGTCATTTTTTTCTTCATCTTTTAGGTTTTAAATACTTACTGCCATACCCCCAGACATTATGAAGAAGTTTCTCCAGATATGTTTTTCTGAAACTCTTTCTGTAGAGGATTCCTCAGGAAAGGTTTATTGGAATAAATTCTTTCATGCATTTCATGTTTATAACTCTTTGTAGCCCTTGTATTAAAAGGATATTTGGCTGGGTATAAAAATCTTGGCTCATATTTCCTTTTTTGGAGTGCTTTAACTACATAATTTCATTGTTTTGTAGCTTAAAATATTGCTGCTGAGAACTTTGATGCTATTCTCATTTTCTTTCCCATATTTGTTATTTGATTTGTATGTGTGTACTGGGGGATGGGGGTGGAGGTGGGGGTATGTGTCTCGATTTCCAAAGGTAATTGTTCCTTATCTTAAAGTCTAACAGTTTTGCTGTGCTATGTCTTGGTGTTGACTGCACTGGTTCCATATACACAGAGAGTATGAAATTTTAGTCAAATTAATTCTTTCTTTTCCAGAACAGTTTTGTTGAATGGTGATTTTAAATAATTTTTTTCTGTTCTACTGCTTTAGTGTTCATCTTTATGAACAATGATTAAATGCATATTTTATCAACTCTGCAGGGTTCCTTCATCAGCTTTTCAAATCTTTTTAACATCTTTCTTTAAATTCTGGTTTTGTTTCATTTTTTAATTTATTAGCTATCTATTTTACTTCTATTACAGTGTTTTTCCTGGTGTCTATTCATTTTTGCATTCTGTTTATTTTTATTTTTGAATGTTTTTCTTTTCCTTTTCAAATTCATTTTTGGTATTTGTAAATTCTCCTTTCATATATTTCTACCATCCAGCTGCATAATTTCTGAGATTTCAAATTTCTTAATCGTACTGTTGTTTCAAAATTTCTAATATTTTCTTTATCTTACTGTGAAATATTAAGTTCCCATCAGTTTCAAAGCTACATTTTTTTCTCACGTGTCCCCATTGTCTGTTGGAGCACGTCACTTTTTTGCAATAACTTTTATTAGTGTTAGATTGTATTTTTCTCCCCACATTTTTAAAGAAAATGGATTTTCCCAGGCTACTGGAAAGAGACTTCTTAGGAGAGAAATGGACAATAGTGTAGCTTTCCCAATATTATGGTGCTATGGTCTAAATGTTTGTGTCCCACCCAAACAATTCATATGTTGAAATTCCAACCCTCAAAAATGATGGTATTGGGAGGTGAGGCCTTTGGAAGTTGCTTAAATCATGAAGGTGCAGTCTTCATGAGTGGTATTAATGCCTTATAAAAGAGTCTTGAGAGAGACCCCTAACTCCTTCCACAGCTGTGAGGACACAGCTTTAAGGTCCTGGCCAGACCAGGAGAGGGCCCTCACATGACCATCTTAGCACCCTGATCTTGGATTTCCAGCCTCTAGAACTGGAAGAAATAAATTTCTTTTGTTTATAAGTGCTAGTCTATAGTATCTTGTTATGGCAGTCCAAACAGACTATGGCATATGGGGGCTTAAGTGTTTCCTCTTCTGTTGCTACCCAGAGGCTCAAGATATGGTCTATCTATATAGATCTAAGGCATTCAGAAAGATTTTCAGCCTCTAGCCGTATACAAAGCCCTAAGCTCGACGGGCCTTGCCTACCTGAATGGTGAGTTCAGCTTTGACATTACGTTTTGCTGTTAAGGTACCTTTTGGAAACTGTTTCCTCCTTTCTACTCCCTCGTGCTGTCTGATACTTTGACCTCTATTTCTCCCAGTCATGTCTTCTCTGCTCAAGTTTGCTTCTGTCATCAGATGTGTTTGTTCTTCCCAGTTTTCTCAGAGTAAGTCTTTGTCCTTCTAGAAGTCAGGGGAGGTTGTGGAGGAGGGGGATACTGAATACTTCACTAATTCTCAAGGCCTAGACATCTTAGAACTCTGTAATGTTCCCAAGTTCAAACACAGATTTTCTTGCACTCCCTTTACCTTGGAGGCTGTGAGGATTTGCCATTGTCCCCCATCCTTCTCAGAGCTGTCCACTCAGGTTTCAACTCAAGGTAAACTTCTTCTCCTCTTGAAAGTATTTGCTACTAGTGTTCTTTTCCACTTGGTTTGTAGAGTGTGCTATAATACTTCTTCATTCCCAGCTTCTCCTATCACCCTTCTCTCCATCTCCCTGTTGGTTTATGCAGGTCTTTCTAGTTTGGGTCATACCCATCTGCATTCTGTACAGTTGACCTTGGAATAACGTGGGTTTGAATTGTGCATGTCCACTTAAATGTGGATTTTTTTCAGTGAATATGTTACCTGCATTTTCATTTTATAGATCTTTAAATTAAGTGTGGGGAAAAGTTTGTGTTTGATTAGAGATCACAATATGTGGAATCAAAGGAACTAGTGTTTGAGTCCTGATTCTATCCAAATTGTTTCAGGACTTCAGGAGAGTGCTCTGGACTGGAGATTTAAGTTTGGGAGTTCTTGACCTATGAATAATGTGTACAGTCTTGAGTCTAAATAAGGTCATCAAGAGAATAAGCATAGATAGGGAAAATCCCAATATTAAGAAGTTCAGAGAAGAAAAGAATTGAGTGGAACTTCCCTGGCAGTCCAGTGGTTAAGACTTTGCCTTCCAATGCAGGGGGTGCAGGTTCAATCCCTGGTCAGGGAGCGAAGATCCCACATGCCTTGGGGCCAAAAATCCACAACAGAAAGCAGAAGCAATATTGTAACAAATTCAATAAAGACTTTGAAAATGGTCCGCATCAAAAAAAAAAAATCTTTAAAAAAAAAAGAAAAGAATTGAGCAAAAGAAAATTGAGAAGGAGTGAGCATGAAGGTAGGATGAAAACCAAGAAAGTGTGGTGTTAAGTAAAGGGAAAAAGGTGTACCAAGGAGGAGGATGAACAATTGAGTAAATTTAATGTAGGATCTATTAAGAAGAGGACTGAGAGCATGACTACTGAATTTAGTAACATGAAGATTAGACTGAAAATTTAAGTTTCAATGATGTGATGGGCACAAGAGCATAATTGGAAAGGGCTAAAAGGGAGTGGGAGGAAAGGAATTGAAAGCTGCAGATATGTACCATTATTTCAAGGTGTTTCATAGAAAAGTGTCAGAGAATTAAAGAGGGTGCTGGCCAGAAATTTAGTTTTAAAAATATTTTTTAAGTGAGAGAAATACCATGTTTATATATTACTGGGAATGACTCAGTAGAGAGAGAAAAATTGATCGTATAAAGAAGAGAAAGGAACCGTCAGAGGGATTTGTCTTAAGTACGTAAAAGAGGATTGGATTCCAAAGCAAAAACACTTATAGACAAATGCAGATTTAAGCTATCTGCTCTGGACTCTTAACAACAACAACAAAAAATCAAATGGCAGTGAACAGGAAGAAATTTCATCCAAAATAATAATTACTGGAGTTTGTGCTAAGGTCTCTCTAGATGAAGTTTTAATCTATCAGTATGCTTGCACAGTATCAAATTATTTAGTGTACAGAATGGCCCAAAGATATTACATAATCTTTAATCTCCAGAAAATATCTGCATGCCATTTACTAAAGTAGAGGAAAGCACAAAATATGTATTTTCGAAAGCTTTCTAACCAATGAGCATTGAAACAAAAATCAATTTCAGGGTAATTTTTAATCAACCAGAAAATCTTATGAACTTGATGTATCTTCTTTCTCAGAACTGTTATACTTCTTTTGTTTTCAATTAAACTTATTGTAATATTTTCTGTATTGAAATGGGATGCATCTACAGGTATAGTCTTCATAACCTTCTTGGAGCTCCTGGTTCTATGGTCTACAAGGGTTCTACAGGATATAAACATAACCGTATTGTTTTTCCTTGTGTTACTTACCCTCACTTCTTGGGTTCTATTCAGTAACTACCAATTCATTTCTAAGTCTTAAACTCAGAGCCTGTATATTTTTTCAGGTATACATTATTTTTACGTTGGAAACTTTTCATGCTGAATTCAGTTAATTTTATGAATTCAGCCATAAATATTTCTAGATTTTAATCACACACACACACGCACACACAAGTGCACACTGCCTCTGAAAATATGTGCCTGATATAACAAACTTTGAAGCAAATCAAAAGAGGACATAGAGTTTCAATATGTAGCCTTTTCATTTTTAATCTCTAGAAGATGATAAATGAGACAATTCGGAATAGTGCTATGACAAACTCAGGTTAAAGAGATGAGGATTGGCAAAGGGACAGAAGTGAGCCATAAGAAAAGTCAAAAAACTCTGTAGGGCCTTATTCCCAGTGCCGCCCTTCAGTAATGAGCAGCACAGACTTGGAAGGAGGAATTCCTGCCCTGGGCTCACAGTTTAGAGAGTCTCTTATATCTTGTGTATCAGAAACACACAAAAATAAATCCATTAGCGCACATACAGGGGACTCTAACACAAAGAACTCAGGGCTCAGAACTGGCCACACACAACTAAACAACGACTCTTGGGACTAACTGTTCTGACCCTGGGAGAAACTCTTGTCCACAGCTCTTGCTGAATGCATCTCAACACCCTGAGATACTGCGGGTTCTGCCATAAAAGATGGTGCTGCATCACAGTTCAGGGAGGATATTTGTAGCTGAAACACCTAGGGAAGGAAAAAGATTAATTAACTCATAAAATCTTCCATCTCAGATACTCTGAATGTAGTATTTCTTGCACAATGAAGACTTGTTTTCCAACAGTACCAACCATCTACTTTATTGCTTTTCTTCACTGTCTTCTTGGTTCCAGAAGTACTCACAAACTAGTTGCAGAGGTTGAGGAATGTTTTACACCACCGAACAATTCACATTCTTCTTATATTTCTATAAATGTAGGTCTAGATGTAACATGCTTGAAGCTAAATACAGATCCCTGGCATTGGCAGCTACATGGAAACTGAATACTAGAATTGTGAGTAGTTTTATTTTAATAAAATATTTACTAAGATTTAATTTCTATAGAGTGGCTGCTGGCATGGCAGATCAAGGTTTCATCTCATTTGAAAAGCGCTCAGTGCTTTGTGACCACCTAGAGGGGTGGGATAGGGAGGGTGGGAGGGAGATGCAAGAGGGAGGAGATATGGGGATATATGTGTATGTAGAGCTGATTCAATTTGTTATAAAGCAGAAACTAACACACCATTGGAAAGCAGTTATATTCCAATAAAGATGTTTAAAAAAAAGCACTCAGAAAGAATTGATCAACGTATGCTATTTTTGATCTTCTTTAAAATATTCCAGAATTAAAGGATTTTAAAGAACTGTATAATTTTAGATTTCGAGAGATGATGAAACCATGACATAAGAAGAGCAGTTTGGAGAAAACATAAAATGTTTAAATTTTATCAATCAAATGAGTCATATGTTAGCCCATTACAAAGCTCAAACGTGGTGAATTAGTTTGCAAGGGCTGCCATGACAAAGCACCACAAACTGGGTGGCTTAAACAACAGAAACTTGTCTTGCAGTTCTGGAGTCTGGAAGTCAATATCAAGGTACTGGCAGTGTTGGTTCCCTCTGAGGGCTGTGAGGAAAAATTCATTCCATGTCCCTCTCCTAGCTTCTGGTGGTTTGCTGGCAATCTTTGTCCTTCCTTGTCTTATAGATGCATCACCCTGACTTCTGCCTTCATCTTTACATGGCATTCTCCCTGTATGTGTGTCTGTGTTCACATTTCCTCAGTTTTATAAGGACACCAGTCATCCTGGGTTAGAAGCCCACCCTAATGCAATATGACCACATCTTAACTAATTACATTGGCAGCAACCCTATTTCCAAACAAGGTCACTTTCTGAGGTACTGGGGTTAGGGCTTGAACAAAATAATTTGGGGAGGACATGATTTAACCTACAACACATGGTATGTAAAGTTTAGCAGAGTGAGTAGTTTTCAAAATGAAAATAATGAAAAATAGGGACTACAATGCCTAAAGAAATGTGGTCTAATGTAACATTACATTTATAACACAAATTATGTGAAACATCTCAATTATAACACGTTTATTGATTTTGCTAAAATAGAAGCAATACAAATTGCTTTCATGAAAAATAAGAATTTATTAACAAAGCATGGCTTTATCTTATTACTCATCTAAGCATTGCTGAGTCATCACCAGAACACCCAGATATGCACAATAAAGAATAAATTATTCTTTGGAATTTTGGTAACTTTCCAGTCACATGAAAACAATTGCTTTACAATTTTTTAAAAAATTTTGCTTTTATGAAAGCACTGTTAAAGAGAAAAAAATATTAAATTACACTTGTTAAAAATGACAAGACTTTAATCAGGACTATCAAGAAAGGTATAGAGGCCACTGCAAGGGGATTTTACAGTGAAGGAGAGAAATTGGGCTCAACTCCAGGTGGGCGAGAGGAAACTTACAGCTGAGGAGCCGGGTCGGGGGTGGGGCAGTGGATGGAAAATTACTAAGGGGGAAACATCAGGAGTAAGGGGGTTTCTGGCTAAACTGACCTACAGAATTCTTACTGAAGACAGGCCTCGGTGATCAGATATCACTTGGGAGACGGCAGAGGATGAAGAAACTGATCAGATACAGTAAGTCCCCTCCATATGAACCTTGTTGCAAATTTTCAAAGATGCAAACGTGCGTTCGCATGTCCAATCACATAAGGCATGAGTGAAATTGCAGCTTGCCCTCTGTCTCCTATCGCTGACAACCCTTCAGCTCTACCATCTCCCACCCCTTTGCCCTCTTCCAGTCAGTAACTCTTCTTGCCTGTTCACTCGATGCCAACTCCTGTATGCCAGCTGTTGTACTGTACTACTGTACTTTTCAAGGTACTGTACTGTAAGATTAAAAATGTTTTCTTTATCTTTTGTGTTTGTTTGTTTTTTATGTAGTACTCGTGTGAAAAGTATTATAAACCTATCACAGCAGTACTATATAGCCGATTGTGTTAGTTGGGTACCTAGGCTAACTTTGTTGGACTTAAGAACAAATTGGACTTACGAATATGCTCTCAGAATGGAACTCATTCGTATGTCAGGGATTTAACTGTATTGTGGGTGATCAGATGTTGAGGATGGGGGTTCTGGTTAAACTGACTTGGCAGGGTTCTTATTAAAACTAGATTTTTACAAAGGAGTGCACAGATGGATCTAGAAGTTTCAGTAACCTGACCAAAGTTTGGTCAGGCAAAGAATTTTTGTCAGTATATCTGTCAATGTAAGATGACAGGAATATATTTAATTGTCAGATTGTTTTACAATTTAAAATAATCACTATAGATGCTAGTGGGCCTCCATTTGTTCTCTTCCTCTTAGCCCCACAAAGATCAGAATCAAGCCTGCTTATTCTGTTTTGAGAAGTGACAAAGCAGAGTCTTCAGAAGACACTTCAGCAAAGCCACTTTATTGGCCTTACCCTGGTTCCTAATGAAGGCCTTCTTGAAGCAATTTTTCATCACTGACCAAAGGTGACTGAGAATATTATATAGGTCCAAATGTATGGCAACCCTAATAAAAGGTAACTCCGATGAGAAGGTCCAAAAATTTCTGGCCAACTTGAAGTTTTAACACTTTTTCTCTCAGTTACCTGAATGTAGCATCCCAATTTGGAGATCACTGGGTCAGACAAAAATAATTTAAATTGCTCTCACAATGAACAGAAATTTATAATTATCTGTTTGTGTCATACGAGTAGGGTATGTATGGTGTTCAGCACATTAATGGTTCAGGAAAAGAAAAAGTCATATAATCATCTCAATTGGTAACAAACAAAGACATTTATTAAAATCTATCTCTGTGTGTGTGTCTGTATACCTTTAGCAAGCTTTATGTCTAACAGCAAAATACAACAGATAATCCCATTTCAATCAAGGACCAAATGAGTTTGTATAGAGTCACTACTATTTTTAATGTTGCTTCAAAAGAGCTATCATATAATAAAACTTATAAATATAGAAAGGATAGGGTAAAAGTAGTACAATTTACAAGTTATACCATATAAGGAAAATGCAGGAGAATCAAAGGAAAATTAAAAATTCAATAAGAGAATTAGTTCCAAAATAAATATGCAAAATTACTATGTAAAGACCCATTGAAAAATAGCAATAACAACCATAAAAACAAACATAAAACACTTAGGAATAAACCTAACCAGAATTAGGCAGTAATTATGTAAAGAAAACTTTAAATCTCGACTACAGAGTTAACAACAACCTTAGAGTCACATGCCATATTCTTGCATGGTAACACTCTGCGTTGTATGGATAAATTTTCTAAAAATTAACCTATGAATGTAATGAGTCTTAATACTCCAACTGAACTTAAGAAAAACCTTATGATTATATTGAAGTTTATCACAATAAAATAATGTGTATTATCAGAGTACAATTTAAAAATAAAAATGAGAAGGATTTGCTCTACCAGGTATCAGAAACTTATTTTAAAAATATAATCAATTAAACTGTTCCTGAGAAAAGGATAGGGGTAAAAAAAAATCAATGGAATACATTAAAGATTCCAGAAACAGACTTAAGTATATATGAGGATTTATTATGTGGTAAAACTAGAATTTTTCTATCAGTGCAGGCAAAGGATGGATTAAAGAATAAATGACATTGGAACAATTTGATTTTGACTCAAAAATACTATATTTTTTCCTTATATCAAAAACTCAAATGAGTTAATGATTTAATTGGAATAAAATAATAATAAAACATAAAGAATATTTAGGAAGTTATTTTTATAATTTTAAGGTTGGGAACAGCTCTCCAAGGAAAAGTTTAATAGATTGAATTACATAAAAATTATAATGAACAATAAAACCATAGAAAATGTAGTAATGAGCAGGATCATGTACAAAAAATATATAAATGTTCAAAAACACATTAAAAGTTGTTTAGACAGACTCTTCTTGCTATGAAATTGGTTAGGGCTTAAACATGAACATTTTCAGTAACAATATAAGTGTGAATTATACACTGATTTTTTTTAAACATCAATTCGGTTTTATAATTTGAGGTTACTAACTTAGTTTTCTAAGAAAGTAATTAGATGAGTGTGGGAAGGTTTATGTACAACGGTGCTTATTGCAGGTTTGTTTATATTTTTCAAAATGGTAAGAACTTAATATCTGATAGTAGGGAGTTTACAACCATTTTAAACAGTTGACCTTAAAAAGTGTATACACCACACTACTAAGAGAAAAAGAGCAGGTTATGCAAAGAGCTTAAGGCACATAACCTTCAAGGTTATTTTTCATGGATGCATAACCAAAAAATCAATAGTAGTCATCTCTGGGTAGAGGAAGAAAATATATGATATTTATTTTCTTCTTCATAGTTTTCTGAAAAGCTTGCAGTGTGTATGAATTTTTCTTATAATTAGAAAAGATGATGGCTATTTTCATTAAAATCTTTTAACTAAATAAGTAATAAATGAACTAATCCTTCTATATATTAACTTACATACACTATTTTGCTTGTGTCCATGGAAGTTTTCCAATTTCCAGTGACATGATCTTTTTTTTTTTTTTTGCAGTACGCGGGCCTCTCACTGCTGTGGCCTCTCTCGTTGCAGGGCACAGGTTCCAGACACGCAGGCCCAGCGGCCATGGCCCACGGGCCCAGCCGCCCCGCAGCATGTGGGATCCTCCCGGACCGGGGCACGAACCCACGTCCCCTGCATCAGCAGGCGGACTCCCAACCACTGTGCCACCAGGGAAGCCCCAACATGATCATTTTTTGTACTTGTAACTCTCCCCAAAACATGACTTTACTCCTTTTTGATAATTTTATTTCAAACTATATGTAACACTTGGGAGTTGTTAAAATATTTAAATAAATGATTGAAATTTGAAATTTCAATGTTGGCACATGCAGTTGCCATAATTGCTGTATTTTTAATTTTCCCACTCTGTCCTTAATGAACATCACACCGTTTTTCCTTCTGTGATCCAGCACACCAGTGATCTCCTATGCAACGGGGATACGGGAAATTCCCTTCCCACACAGAGCTAAGTAAAATACATGTCCATTGGCCTGTCTTATAATTAGCTTGCTAAAGTTCCACAGGATATTAATCTATCCTTTTGTTTTTATAGTTCATTAACTACATTATTATGTGTTTGTTAACATTTTACATTCACAGCACTCCTGAAGACAACTTTATTAGTTATTTCTCACATGTAGTTATTAAATCCAAACAACCAAACAAAAACACTCAAAAATAAAGTTATCTCCAGTTCGAACTCCAGAGAGAATTTGATATAATAGGTGAAGCTATGGGAGGTCTAGTTCCCAATCAGAGCTGTTTCCTCAAGTTCTAAGTCAGTTTCATAAAACCTGGGGTGGTCAGAAAATAAATGATTTTACCTTTTAGTCTTGCTACACTACATCTGAATCTTCAAAACCGTATTCCCAAAGCTAGATCTCAATTTAGTTGATGTCGCATGCAATTATTCACCTTAAAATTCAACAAGTGAACTAAATTTCTTGTGACCATCTAAAGGAAATTCATTTACTGATTGATAGTGTTTCCCTTTTTCTACATGTCAATATTGTATATTTCTCTGCATTCATGTATTTGTATTAAACCTTCATAGAGAACATGGATTGGGTGTGTGTTATTCCCTTTATAATTACATGTAGAATAGAAAACTCAGGTGCTGCTGTTGCCATTCAAAGCAAAAACAAACAAACATGCAAGTCCTCTTCTTTTTCTCAGTACCTCTCTAAGTTCTTTGAACCCTTCTTTTTAAATGTACGTGGGACTTTTGTTTCCTCATCGTTGCTCTATCTACCACCTGGACCTTTTCAATAGCTTCCATATTTGTCTTCCTTTCTTCAGTCCTTCCTACACACTCCCACCAGAATGGTCTTCATAAATTTATCTCTGAGAATGTCACTTGGGCTTTAAAACCCTCATGGCTGTCTTCATCTCCTGGCAAGAGTCAGGCTCCTGCTGGCATACTACACTCTTCATAACGGAGCCTCTTCTTTTCACCTTCATCCTCTTCACCCACTATCCAGCTCCACATCTCTGTGGGTTTGCACAGATTGTTGCCACTACTTGGGATGTCTTCTTCTCCACCACTGTCAATCCACCTAGTAATATTTTTTCTATTGTTTAAAGTTTTCAAACACCTAGGTATATAAAGCATCATTTGAGATATTCGTTCAAAGTGTCCCCCACTCTGAGAACATAAGAACCTAGGCATTTCTGATACAAATAATGGGCACTGCACCAATGATTTTCAATCCAAGCTACACATTAGAATAACCTAGGATCTTGGAGGAGGCTTTGGGGAAACACTCACAAGATGTTTGGACAATGGTGTGATTTAAGTACTTCTCGGGTAATATTTTTTTCCTAATATTCAGCAAAGAACTGAGAATAACTGCACTAAACTTTGAGAAATAGGCTCTAAAAACCATGTTCAGGCAATAACTCTTCTGTGAAGAATTCCTTGATCCTTGAGACAGAATATATCACTCTCTCCCACAGGACTGATTCCCTGCTAGAATAAAAGCCCTGAAAACAGCTATACCATATTTGCTTTTGCAACCTCAATCAGCTAGCTGCATTCATGAAAAGGTGCTCTATCTATCTGCCTTTCTGTGTCTCTCTGTCTTTGTCTCTTTCTGCCTCTCTGTTTTTCTCTCTGTTTTGGTCTTGCTCTCTCTCTTGCTTTCTCTTGTTCATGAAACTTTTCTCCTGTTCAAAAACCCCCTGGAGCTAAAGTTATATTAACTTTCTTTGCCAGATGAGATAACCAGTCAGAAACCATCCTATTAAAAAATCAATTAATCGATAACAACCATTTTGTTCACTGAACACTTATTCTGGTAAATAAGGACATATAAATGGGTAAAAAAAAATGTAATTATCCTTAGAGATTATGAACATTCTTTTGCTAGCTAAAAAATATTCTTCACAATATTTGTTGCATTCCACCTCCTAAAGACAGCTTTAGCCATACTTGCATCCTTCAGCCCTACTCTTTATGCGAAGTGTCTGAGTGTGAGATTGAACACATTTTATTTGGTAAAGGTCTCTGACATTTCTTTGCTCTGAAAACTTTCTTAAACATCGATAGTGTTCTATTTTTTTTCCTTCAGTATTATTGATGATAGCCTAAAATTTAGGATCGCAAGCCTGCTCTCTTAACAACATTCAGAGTCAAATTCACAGCCCATAAAGAAAAGAATACATGTCCATTTTAGCCATGCGGGTACCATCATCCCAGCATTTCCTAGATGCCACCCCTTCTCCCCAAACTGCCACTTAAAGGACTGGCCTTACTGTCAGCCCATTGGGTGACAGCCCACTTGAGTTTATACGGAAGAGCAGTATATGCAAGAGAATTTTATAAAAGTTTATTAAGATGCACATAAACAAGTAGAGCAAAAGCAAGAAAGAGGAAGCAGCACAGGGGAAGATTGGGCAGAAGCAGCAACAAAGAAGAAAATATAAAACGTGGCTATGGCCATGAGGGACAGGAAAAGGGGAGAGGCTGGCATGACAGTAGGGGAAACAGGTGGGGGAAGACTTTGCTTGAGAGAGAGATGAGGTCAGCCCTAGAAAATATTTTGGGGAGCACAAATTGTGAAAGGAATCACCGTAAATGCACACGTGTTTCTCACGCAGATCCAGTCATAGGGTTGGAAAAAGAAAACATCAAGATAAGCGTTTGCCAATGCTGCTAACTGTTTTCATTAAGAAATTATGTGCTTGCCTGAACTTTGAGCACATGCTGTCATTTGTATGAAATGTTTACCACACATACTTGGTCCAAAGAAAAGAAAGCTGGTATTCTTCAATACCCATGTGGAAGAGGCTGCCTAGGTCTGGAGAGAATATCCAGCTAGTCGTTATCTAGAGAAAATTAAGACTGTGTTTATGGGGAGGTCATTCTGACTTTATCATGCCAACACGTGCTGTCTGTAGAGGGCTGTTTCAAAGTAAATTGGAAATTCCAGCAGTCCGAAAGCTATGTGAACTGAAACCTTTGGATCCTTTTTGGCCGCACCGTGCAGCTTGTGGGATCTTAGTTCCCCGACCAGGGATTGAATCCAGGCCCTCGGCAATGAGAGCACAGAATCCTAACCACTAGGCCACCGTGGAATCCCCCCTGGCTTGATCCAGACTTTATGGCCTAACCACTCACTAGAAACCTAGAGATATAATTTTTGTTACAATGGTTCTGAACTGATAAATTAGGTTCCCCATATTAAAATGGAATTGGATGCCGTATCAAAGAAGTCGAAAATATTTGCTAAATTAGATAATTCAGTACAGGGTAACAAACAAATCCTGACTTTTCTGTTGCATTATTTCAATGCTGGACCGCCATTAACTTACTGGTTTTTCTTATTCTGGCCCTCAGATCCCAAATTAGAATCATAGTAAAAGTAAACCACAGTACTGAGGATTCTTGCTTAAGAGTTCACAGAGTAGGTATCTGTCATTTGTGGATGTCTCCAAGCTTCTGAACCCCATTCTCATATCTTGGTAGTCTCAGACATTGTAAACCTTCCCAAGGTAAAATCGGAAAATTTTACGTATTCCCCCTTTACATGAGCTGCGTTTTCCACTAATCAGATGCATTTGTATGAGATTTAAAAATACTATGGTTCTGGTATGGGCAGTTCTGCAGTGTGATGATTGGAATTATTACTGTAAGCTCAATCTAGAATCTATTCCGTCAGCCCTTCCAAAGGTTTTGTTACATTTCTAATATTTCTTAATAATCCCCTACTAGTTAAACTAACTAGAGTAGATACTGTTATCTGCAACCAAGTTTATATGTTGGAATAGAGAGCTGTAATTTAACAGTAGTACATCTAGTAGCTATTGTTTCATTTTCCAGAAAACAAAAATATTGGAGACTCCTCCTTCCCAGTGGTAACATTTTACCATGGACAAACAATACTGCTTGACTGCTACTGCCTATCCAGGACTGCATTACGTGTTAGGATTAAGTGTTAAGATAACTGGACAAGTCATTCCCCTCATGCAGCATATACATCTTGAAATAATTTTAAGTAATAAATTGTTTCAAAGTAAGCTGATTTGCTGAAAATAAGAAAATTGGAAGAAAATGTTGTCATTTGTTGCAACTGCCCCTTAAAAGAGATAGAGCAACTTTTATCACTTAACTTTTTGTATTCTTACTTTGTAAAATATTCTCCACAATTTTCTTCCCTTACTAAACCTCTGAACACAACCTCTAATGGTTCAATGAAGGATTCATAGAGAATCTGAAAAAAGAGTTAACTGTGAAGTGATCAGAAAAATGAAAAAGATGGACCAGGATACTAATTTAAACTTTAGTGGGCATGTGTGTTGCTTTAGAAAAAAAAAAAAAAACTCATTCATAGAATCCTAAAATTTCATAGAAATAAGAAATCTACATAATCTTGTTTGACACCCTCATTTACAGGTAATTGATTCACCTATATTGTGGAAAGGAGGTTACAATGTATATTTATGTATTTCCTCAAGCTGTGTGTCTTTGCCACTCCTCAAATGCCACTCTCGACTAAGCCTTCATGTTTCCCACTTTTCTACATCCAGTAAGCACACCCCCAGACACATATGGGTATGTGTGTATATATAACTTTGAAAAATGCATCTTATATTTTTCTTTCTGTGACATCTATCACATTACACAATTAGTGGTTTCCAGGACCATTAAACTTTGCTTCTGGAATAATACACATAAATCTGTATATTTATACATAGAAACAAATTTAGTTGTGGTGGGTATAATGAAATGATATAAGGCTTAACTGGTCTTTTACTTAAAATTAACCTGTATCCAGTGATGATTTATGGGGAATACAGAGAATAGAATGCTATGTAGATGTTAATTGTAGAGTACAAGTCAGCAGCAGTGAGAAAGTGCATATATAGGAACCTAGTCTCTTAGCTCCAAAATACAGCACTCCTTTCTTATCTCCTCCTCCATAATACAAAATTATCTTGGGAAAACAGGAAGAGAACTCACAGAAACGCAGCTAAAGTACATAGACAATTGAGATACAGCACCAGGGAAGACATCAAAAGTCCTTTAGTGAGTCAGACTTAAAGTTTATAGTCTTGCTTTTTCTTTAGTCTGCAATTCAATGGCCTTTCTATTTTTGTTAAATATAAGTGAAGGGGAAGAAGGTTTTACTGGAGGTTTGTTGACCAGCTGCTGACTCTGATATGCCGTAAGTGGTGCATTGATATTCTTAGCTGTCAGGGGCTGAAAGAATGGGGAGTATTCTTAGATTTCTCCAAAACTCTCACAAATACATATTTTGAACTAAATACATTTGCTTTCTCTATCAACTAAATGATGCTCTTTTTCCAGAAATAATATAGAATTTCAGAGTCAGTACGTATATTTTCTTTGTTGAACAAGATGGTCAATGAAGCAGTCACTGTGAAAGCCTCAGGAGAACAATTAAATCTCAGCAATTAAGTTGATGACTAAATTTGGCGGTAGAAAAATGTTAATGACATGCTTTCTGTAGCCCTTTCTAGAATGGCTCACTTCCCTTTTTCCTCCAATTTCTTTAATCAAAATGAATAGGCACAAATGATTAAAAATATCTTACAAGTGCCTAGACCTAGGACTTTGGCAGGTATAGCTAGAAGGAATGGGAAAACATATTCTCAGAAGGTCAGAGGTTCAAGCTCTTTTTTTTCTTTGTAAAAAGATTTTAAAACAAGCAAAATGTATTCTCATGAAGATTTTTCTGAAATAATGAGTTTGAAAAAAACATTAAATTCCATAGATTCTTGCTATTCCGTTTTGGTTAAGTTTTTACAGTATTTTATATGGGGAAGAGAAACTATTATTTGTGCTCAGTGACCTTGAACTTTTAAAATGAGGGCTGAAAGTGACTAGGAAAAGCAGGAAGCAGCAATGATAAATGAGTCTAAGCATAAAAGTGGGCTTTTGTGGTTGAGTGAACTTCAATACAGTTTTTGATATGATAGATCTAAGTTACCCACATAAAAGTTCACGCAAGTGTTGTTTCCCTGGTATTGCCTTAAAACAATTAATGATGCAAATGTATCACCATTCATTTTTGTTCATTTAACAAAACTTTGAATACCTGCAATGTGCTAGCGGTTCTGCTAGGTCTTGGTGCTACAGAGCAAATGCTCTACCTTCAAGAAATGCAGCTTATTAAGGAGTTAGATTCATATTTTAAAACATTTATGTGAGTACTATGATAGAAATGCACACAGAGTATTCTGAGAGCATGAAAGAGGGAAGCTTTTTTTATATGGGGGTCCCAGGCCACGCAAGGCTTTCTGGAGGATTTGCCTCCTCATTGGTCACTTAAAAAATGTTCCTGGGCTACCCGGGATAGAAGATAGAGAAGGGCATTCAGGGCTTAGGGAACAAAAGCATGGAAATAAGAAACCCTCTAGATGATTTGTTTGGTCTAAATATATTTACATAGAGATGGGGTTCTATTGTTAGGATATATTTGATATTGTAAGTTTGAATTTACTTTGAGAAATACAGGAGCAAACTTTAAATAGATGCTGTGCTAATTCAAAACCACTGTGTGGTTGAGTTTCTTAGGAAAAAGTTATGATCTTCAGAATATTTGGTTCTATCAAAAAGTTCTGGAGATTTTCTACAATCTCCCCCAAGCAAATTCTTCTTTGTAATAGACTTTCTACCTTTGGTCTACAATTTCCCATGAAATAGTAGAAGCCTGTAGGCTTTCCACAAAAGCAAGATTTCTCAACCTCGACACCACTGACATTTTAGTCTGGATAATTCTTTATGGGAGTGGGAAGTCATCCTGTGCATTACGGGGTGTTTAGAAGCTTCCCTGGCCTTTACCCACTAGATGCCAGTGGAAGACTTCCCTCCCCCCACAGTTGTGACCAACAAAATATTTCCAGAAATTGTCAAATAGCCTCTGGGTAACAAAATCACCATTGGTTGAAAATCACTTCACTAACATAAGCTATTGCAACTTAGTTTTACTGCAATAGTTTGGCAGCTCAAAAGTTTTACTTTTAGTAATAATAATGAAAAATAATATTAACAGATCATTTGGTGACTTGTACACGGGGTATCCAGACACCAAATGCCAAACCACTCTAATAAAAGCCAAGAGTATACCAAACAGACTCTTATTACACAAGGTCCTATATTCATGTGGGTATCATTACCCCTGATGGTGACATTGTCATTTCATTCCTGAGCACACAAAGCAGGCCCAGCTCCTCCATGACCTATGAGAAAATTGGAATGAGCAAATCTCCTTTTCACCTGAAGTAAGGCTACACTCTAACACATGGTTCTCAACCTCACGTGCCCTTTGGAACCTTCTGAGGATGTTCCAATAATACTGAACCTTTGATTACTCTGCAATGTTCTGATTTAATTCTGATACCTCAGTTACACCCAGAGGTTCTGATTTAATTGTATTTAATTGGTCTGAGGTGAGGCTTAAGTATTAGAGGTTTGAAAACCTCCCATGACATTCTAATGCACTGCAAGATTGAGAAGCTCTGTACCTTATCTTGGGCTACAAATCATCTTTTTTTTTTTAAGCTTAATTTTGTTTAGGGATGTCAGGAGGCAGTTAAATCTTAGTTCAGTTATGTGTATATATATATATATATATATATATATATGTATGTATATATATAATAAATCTATATAATTAGTCTTTATAAAGATCATACACCTAGTATCTGCTTTAGATCTAGGAATTTAGTCTTAGGATCTAGAAATGTATCTTTAGAAAAAGGAATTTAGCTTTTAACCCATTGGTTCTCAAACTTTGCACATTAGAATAACCTGACTTTTGTTTTTTAAAGTCCAGGCCACAGCACAGACCAATTAAATCACAGTCTCTAGGGATGCTATACCACAGCAGTTGTCTGTGAAGTTCCCTAAGTGATTCCAAAGAGTAGACATGTTTGGGGACCACTACTCTAACCAGATCTGGAAAGGAATCTAATTATTCATGCCCAGTGGATTTAGTTCATTGGTGCTCATCTTATCTGCACATTAGAATCACCTAGGGAACTTTTAAAACTCCTGAAGCCCAAATTGCACCTTAAGTCTATTATTAAATCACAATTGCATGGGGTAGGAGCCAGTCGCCAGTACTGATTCTAATATGCAGTCAAGCAGTGATTCTCAGACCTCAGCACACATCACAACCATCTGCAGGGCTCAGTAAAACAGAGTGCTGGGCTCCATACCTAAAATTTCTAATTCAAAAGGTCTATGTTGGGCTTCCCTGGTGGTGCAGTGGTTGAGAGTCCGCCTGCCAATGCAGGCGACACGGGTTCGTGTCCCGGTCCGGGAAGATCCCACATGCCGCGGAACGGCTGGGCCCGAGAGCCGTGGCCACTGAGCCTGCGCGTCCGGAGCCTGTGCTCCGCAGCGGGAGAGGCCACAACAGTGAGAGGCCCGCGTACCTAAAAAAAAAAAGGTCTATGTTGAGGCTCATGAATTTACATTTCTAACAAGTTCTTAGTTGATGCTAATGTTGCTGCAGGTCCAGGGACCCCACTTTGAAATTTAAAACACTGGTTTTGAAAAACAGCTTAATAAATGAAAAATGAAAAGTGACACATGGGGAATTAAGTTTAACTTCCAGGAATTTATTCAGTGCTGCCTGTTGTTGAATTATTGTAGTAGATGTGATATTATTATTTAAAATCTCCATGAAGATACTAACTATATTTAAATGTTTTCTCCTGTTTCCTATACTAACTCTCTTCCCTTCAGATAAGTTTTTCCCTTTCTATGTCTTGGTGCTTCTTTTTATTTCTCTAACCTATATGTGTAGATGAGATGAGGGTCAACAAGTATGAAATCTAAATTCATTTCATTAACCCAAATGACAGTACCTGTATACCTGGCAGTAAAGGCAATTTCTGATGACAGAACCCTGATTGCAGAAGTTGTGTCTCCACAGAGGGGGAAATAAGCATCTGGGCAAAGCAGGCTTTCTCTTAAGGTATGCAGATTGTCTGTCCACCAAGTGCTAAAGGACTTACCCCCTCACAGCAGCTCTAAGTTATATAGACTCCTTGCCCCTTTTCTCTGGCCCCAGGACTCATTATGGGAATCTCAGGAGTCTGCCCTCCCACGTTAGAGTTACTTGTATAGCTTTAGCCAGACAACGAATGCCCAGGTCAACTACTCAAACTCTGAAGGAAGGAAGGCACTGTCATTGCTATTCCATAGCCAATCATTTCCTGTTTCTGAAATAGTCTGCACAATGTTACTACAAAAAAAGAAAGAAAAATAACTAAACAATGTACTCAGAAACAAATCAGTGAATTAGGGAAGAAGATCAAACAAATTGTATAGGAGTAAACTTCACAATTAAAGAAAACAACCAGACGGGGAGAGAAAGAGAGAGAGGGAGAGAGAGAGGAGGAGGGGGAGGGAGGTGGTGATGTCCGACTTCTCTCTCTTTGACTGTTGACTTAGTGCACTTCATAGTTACATTGTCTGATTTAGGATGTGATTATTTTAATGCTAGATCATGTTGCTTTAAATTAAACAAGTGGGTGATTCCAGAATTGACTGATACCCTTTTCACGGTATTAATGTTCATTTCACTGCACTGCTTCATCTTCCTTCTCAACTTTCCTGATGCCACTGGGAATATATATCAGTTCATTATGGTGCCAAGTGGTAACATAGGAGTGTTTATTCCACAGAAATACACAATCAAGGGCAGCTGAAGTCACGAAACGAAAGGAGCCATGATCAAGGTTGGTGTCCACAAGCTCTGTTTCTTCATGTATCTTTACAGTATGATTTTAGCTTTTGATAAATTATTAAAGCTGGAGAAGCTGTGGTTGAAATCAACTTCCACTACAATGCACAAATGAGAGACAGAGACTACTTAAAAAATCCTTAGAGCTGTGACTACAGGAGTATCTTTTTGCCTCTTTGGACAAAAAACTAGTTTTGCTCTATTTTTACCATACAAAATATTTAAAAAACAAACAAGCAAAAAGGTCCCACACACTAATGGAAAGAAGATCCTACAGAGCATGTACATGAAAGGATGGGACTCTTGGAGGCCATCTTGGAATTCTACCTACCACCCGATCTCAATTTTTGCATATATGCAAAAATTCCACATTTCCAGAGTCACCTGAACAAAGCTTTATGGAAAGTAGAGAAGTTAATCAGTCCTGGGGCTTTCCTCTTCCAACAAGATAGCCAGTCGAGTCTCTCACAGATTCCTGCCTAAAACCAATGGTTGTACTGTGGAACACTGGACCTTTATATGCTATGATTTAATTTAGGTACACTACTAACACATTTCTACTTTTTGGTAGAAGTATATTTCTAGGTAATTGGCATTTCCTACTCAACAATGTACATGCTCTTGGCCTTGTCTAAGTTTAACAAAGAGCTGTTTTATTCTAAATGGATTCCATATTAATGGATACCTTGTTGTCATTTAACGCATTTGTCTTAACTTTTCCTTGTACTTTTCCCATTTGTAATTTGTGACATGTACCCTTATGATTACTATGTATTTGTAAATAATAAAATAGTATTTGTTAAAAAAAAAACCAGAACCAATAGGATATATGTCCTATTGGTTCTGTTTCTCTGGAGAACCCTAATATAAAGCCCTGACTAATATGTAGACGAAACTTGAGTACATGGTTAAGCAAAATAAACCAGTCATGAAATGACCAATACTGTATGATTCCATTTATATGAGATATTTAGAGTATTCAAATTTATATAAACATAAAGTGACATGGTGGTTGCAGCGGCTGTGAGGAGGGAGAAATAGCAAGTTGTTTAACGGGTATAGAGTTTCAGTTTTGCAAGACGAAAAATTTCTGGAGATTGGTTACACGATAATGTTAATATACTTGGCACTACTGAACAGTACACTTAAAAATGGTTAAGATAAAAAAATGGTAAAGATAAATTTTATGTTATGTGTTTTTTACCACAATTAAAACAAAATGAAACAAAAGCAAAAAACAGAAACAAGCTGTCAATACCTTCCTGGTTCTATTGGTTCCAAACAATGTTAAAACTGGGAACTGTCTGCTATGGCTTCAATGATAAAGAGGAGAGCTGTAAGTCAGAATGGGCACCCGAATTGAGTTTGAATCAAAAACTTTCTAGCTGGTGTTAAAAATAGTAACAAGTAAACAAGTAGGCTATTTAATGGTGTTAAAAATAGTAACAAGTAGCCAAATGAATGGGATATTCTCCTACACACAGTATGCAACGATGCCTGGAATATAGGAGCAAGGATTAATGTCTCTACTCTATCATCAGTGGCAAGTTCCTTATGGGATCTCGAATCTATTTAAGTCAACACAGGATATGTGAGAAAACTGAAGTGAGTTCAGAAAGAAACATCATAAAAACTAAAAATGTGCATTATAGGAATGTTAAGTGAAGGTAGAGGTTAAAAGTTTACCTATAAAAGTTAATAGAATCCAGATTTCTTGATGTATAGATGAGAAATCTAAGGGAAAGTTACTAGTTATTACAAGGAGGGCAGTTTCCAGCAATTATCTATTTCCTTAACACACAGACCCCAGGCGTGGACTTCAATTCAGTAAGAGACTTTTCTAGGAGTAAGAGAAACTAAACCCTGACAAAAAGAATGGTAGACTATCTGTATTGGCTGTGTGACCAATAGGTTTGTACCACAAACTTAGTAGTTTAAAATAACATACATTTACTATTTATTATTTTACCATTTCTGTGGGTCTGGAGTCTGAGCATGGTCTAGCTGGGTCCTTTCCTCAAGGTCAAGGTGTTGGCTGGAGGTACAATCTCATGTTATCTTGGAGTCCTCTTCCAAGCTCACTGGCTATTGGCAGAATTCAGCTGTTTGCAGCTGAGGCCCATTCCCTGCCACCCTGTCCTCTCCACACCGTGGCATTTTGTTTCTTCAAGGTAAACAGGAGGGAGTCTCCTGCTGTTTCTTACCTCTTAAGTCTCACTGATTGATTCAGACCCATGCAGGATAATTCCTCTTTTGGTTAATTCAAAATAAACTGATTAAAGACCCTAATCACATGTGTAAAATCACTTCCCTTTTGCCATATAATGTAACAAAATCATGGGAGTAATATGTCATGATATTCACAGGCTCCACCCACACTAATAGGGACAGGATTCTACAGGGCACGTACATGAAAGGGCAGGACTCTTGGAGACTATCTTGGAATTCTGTCTACCACCCTATCTCAATTTTTGCATATCTGACCCCAAACTACATCACTTTTTATTTAATTACTGAGTATCACCCTAAATATGGGCTAGATGAAAATCCCATTTATTTCTATCAAAAATACTTGCAAAACACTTTCTCAAGAAGAAACCCTGTGTGGGGGCCAGATCAGCATGAAGGTAGAATAATTAGCACATACGTAGAGTGGTTGAAGGAATGCCATATGACCATATCTGCTTTACAATGTCTTCCCATGCTTGAAATAAACCCTGACGTCAACTTCCATAATGTCATTCTGTTGGATTTATCTCTAGAAATAGCATAGTTAATAGTCAACAGGTCAAGGTCAAGGAGTTGGTTAGGATGTGTCAGAGGGAGGCGATTCAAATTCAATGTTGATGATACTCTTTTACAGGAACACTTCAGTACTTCCGGATTGACATTACAAGTATCCATACATGTTTGTCCCCTAAAGTAATATTCATTAAAGAAGCAAATTAAAAATCCTACGTTGAAGTCAAAACCAAAATATCACTATAATCTTCCCTTTGCCAAATGGCCTCCTATACTGTTGGGATTATTTTCCTTCATGTTATTCTTTTATTTCCTAATTACATTATAGATTGAAATGACGGAAATTACACCATTCTTTTTAGGAGCCTATTTTTTTGTTTCAAAGACATCAGTAGATGTGTTACATTTTCTTTTCCCCACGGGGAAATTCCTTAACTTTGTGTCATAAATAAGGTGTCTTTATTCATATATTTCAGAACTTCATCATGTTATATTGCTTTAACTCAGCTATATTCTTTCCTCCCCCCTCTAATAAAGAACACTGTGTAGTATTGACTAAAACATGACTCTTACCTATTTTCATATTTGTATAGCAGTAGAACATAGCATGATCCAGGGCACACATGAAATTCTCCTCGGGAAAGAAAAGGCACATGTTTAAATAAACTATTACTTCCAAGATATGTAACAAGGCCCAATAAATTGTTGATTCAATATCCTAGCTGATTGTGCACGTGTTGTACATGCTATTTAAGGAAAGTGACCGCACCGTATAGATTTTTCTCTTAGTGTCTGTTAAAGTAATAACACAGGAAGCATGTTATTCTAACCTACAAGAACCATAAAAACTAACCCTATAGCATTTTTATTACCAACTTATATCAAAGGCAATCTGGCACTCTTTTACACATAATATTCTCCCATTAGTAAGCGGTCTTATATTACAGACATAAAATATTTGTAAGCATTTTAACTTGGCCAGGCTATGGCAGCTGTGTCACATTTGCTTTTCCGTATTTTCATATGAGCTTATTTGGATGAAATTGGAATTGCCTTCCTTTCCTCTAGATGACAGATCTGGTTTAGTGCCAGGCCACTTAGTGAGGCCTATCAAACTCTCTATTATGCACAGTGGCATAATTTGAAAATCACAAGACCACTAACTCATAACACATGTTAATATGCCCAGTTAGTTCAAAATCTAACCTTTTCCAGGTGATTTTATATTCCGTTTTAAAATGTTCTTTATTGCCCCCGCTGCAAACCATTCATCTGATCATCTCTGAACTATTTTAACTTTTTTTTTCACATTTTTATGGGAATACACAGCTGTATATTACAACTAAGCAAACAAACAGAAAAGAAGAAATCGAACTTTTAGCTAACCTTTGTGTTGCATCAACTTGCACTTGAGAAATCTATAAACTGGATTAGGGAATGAGATTTCCCTAATTGTGGCTTCCCCTCATTTTCCTATCACTGCTCCCCTACCAACCCCAGGGCTGTCCTGTTATCATTCAATGATGTAGAATCTCTTTAAGATCCTGGTAAGCTGGTAGCCTCTGCCACCCAAGGTATTTCCAATGATATCAACATAAGAGTCTGCCATAGGTGTCCTTTCTCAAACTCCTCTTAAAAGCTGAGAAGTTAAGACCACCTCAGAAAGCATAATCAAATCCTCAGACCACCTTCTCCAGGGTTAGTGACCAACATAGGCTTGAAGCAATACTTTCTTGTCATGGTTAATATGAAAGCTTCATCCATCTATTGGGTAGGGATCACCCCCCGCAACCCTAAATAGTAATTTAATCTTCCCTGCACATCTGTTTACAGCAGGAGAGATCTTCACTACCCTGAAGACCCCAGGAGAAAAAAAAAATCCTGCTCTCTAAAATTTTCTGCTTTGCACTTTAATCCCTGCTTGACTATTCTGGATCTTATCTACTGGCTCAGCCCTCAACTGACCTTTTCCTAAATACTATGTGGATTTTTTAAGTGATAAATTTTAAGTGATAAGTTACACGTACATATATATTGAGTACTTGTCCAAATTTTATGAATAATCATTAACTTCAATCCTGGTCTGTATTCATGGTTTTAGACTGCAAAATCTTTTAGGGTTGAAACTATAACTATAACTGAAAAAATATATAGCATCACAGGGCCTTGTGAGGTACCATCCAGGTTAGTAAACACTCAGAAAATAATTATCAATGAATGATGACAATGATGATTTAGGGCATTAGAGCAACCCGTAAAGGTACCCCAGTGGGAAAAAGCTACATCTGAAGTGTAGTTAAGTCAGTGATGATAATACATTCCCTCTACAACTTTCTGGTAAAGGGGACAAGTAGAATGTAACTGAAACAAAGGAATTAAAGACTGAAAAAGGATACGGACAACAGCCCCAAAGAACAATGTTTTCATAGTTATTGTCTGTTATGGGTTCTTAATGCAAGGCAAGATTTAGGTATACATGTAAAGGTGTGGTGGAGTTTCATTTAGTATTAGGTAACTAGACAAGAAAATTGAGTTTGTTATGCAAAGTGTTATTTTATTACTTGAGATTTAGATTCAGCTGAGAACATTGAAAAGGATGATTGAAAGTACAGGACAACTGTGAATTTAACATTATTAGTCATTTTCTTTTTCTCCCTCCCTTAATTACTTGGTTTGTTTACATGTTTAGCATTGGAGAGTCATGAAGGGGTTCAGAACAGGCCTCCCCAGTTTAAATTCCTTAAGGGAGAGGTAAAAGTTCCTTTGGAGCCCACAGGGTTTGACTGCTTTCAGCTCAAAATAATCCACATGTCAACGTGACACATCTTGGGGAGGCCTGTTCAGAACCCCTTTCTGACTATTCATTCGAAGATGTGTCACGTTGGCATGTGGATTATTTTGAGTTGAAGGCAATTGAGACCATTCGTGATCAAGAGAAACTATCTCCTCCTTAAAGAATTGGGGGTTGGGCTTCCCTGGTGGTGCAGTGGTTGAGAGTCCGCCTGCCGATGCAGGGGACACGGTTCGTGCCCCGGTCCGGGAAGATCCCACATGCCGCGGAGTGGCTGGGCCCGTGAGCCATGGCCGCTGAGCCTGCGCGTCCAGAGCCTGTGCCTCGCAACGGGAGAGGCCACAGCAGTGACAGGCCCCGCGTACCGCAAAAAAATAAAAATAAAAAAAAGAATTGGGGGTTGGTTCTTTCCCAGAATGAGAATAATAATTACCAGAGATAAATTTTATGTCAGTGACCCATGTGTATGGCTGGGCAAACACCTAATTACTCAACAACTGCTCTTCTTCTTCTCATCCTGTGAGTGACCTTACTGTCCTTGGAAGTCCCAGGTCCCTATCACTTTCCCTAGCTCAGCATAGACACCTCAGTTTACCTTTCTGTCTTTGAGCCTTTCGTGTATGTGGTGTTCCTTTACATACGAACTTAAATTTGATTTTCTCCTGTTAATCTGCCTCATGTCAATTTAATTCTTAGACCAGCCAGAAGAACCTAGAAGGAAAGAGGAAAATTTTTTCCCACCCTGACAGCATCACAAAATTCTATAATTAAACCTCGAAAAGCTTGTGATGGGCTCCATTGCCATAAAAATACTTTAAAGAAAGGTTTACCTGTATTCAAAAGAAGCTTTACTGCTATTTCATGATTAAAAAGAAAACAACAAAGGATAAAATTCTACATTCATATAATAACCAAAAATATTGTTCTCAATGCCTATGAGAAGAAAAATGGGGCCAGATTACTTACTTTTCAGACATATGTTAGGATGCTTAACCAGTAAAGATTTGTTCTTTTTTTCCTCTTGAAACAAATACAACTGAAGTGTGAACTCTTAGGGGTAAAGGTATGAAATAATAAGACACTTTTGTTTTCTTTATTACATAATCAGAATTTCCGGATTTCATCTTTTATTAATTCTATTTGTCATTCTTTTAAAGCTCATTTTTTTAAAATAATAATAAAGACAAACTATTTTTAGAGCTGTATACACTAGGTTTTCAGTTTTCTTTGATGACTTCTAAAAGCCTTTTGACATGGACTCCAAATAAAAGGCATTTTCGTCCTTAGAAATATGTTTTAAAACACTAAAACCTTGAGAATGGCAGAATTGGATATTCTCAGCTGCAACTCTCAAAAAAAAAAATATTGGTAGAATGATGAAGTCTTACAGTAAAATTTTAGAAGCTGGATAACGAGTTGATTTAGTGTCAGAAGCAAATCAGCTGGCCAAATAGTAAAGAGGCCCTCCAGGAGCAGGATAGCTAGAAGCCAGTAGAGTTATTTAGGAGATGGGGAAAGAGGCCCACATGATGGGTTCATGGATGGCGTGCACATGGCACCTCCCCCCACTGTGCCTGTCCACTCAGCTTTGCCAAGTGTGGGCTCATGATTCAAACTGACAAGAACCTTGCTCCCTCCCTGATCCAGAAAGAAAGAGCCTTGTCAAGTTGAATATCCTGCTTGCTACATGGGAGCAGGGTTGCCAGGAACAATGGGGGGAACTCAAAATGTGCTCTCAATCAGCAAGAAGCCCTGGGTCCTGGCGTGGCTATTTGCAGGGCAGGGAGAAGTGTAATTGAAGCTTAAATGTCATTGTTTTCATTTTAGAGGAAACGCTGATTTGTTTTTGTTGTTTGGCTTGTTTTGCTCTTTTTGTTGTTTTTGTTTGTTTGTTTCCTTCTGGACTTTGAAATTAAGTTTGCAATGTAAAATACTTATTTTTTTTTTTTTTTAAGGAAAATAGAATAACTACTGAACAAACTCTCACCCAAAGAACAAAATCAATCTATCCAAGAAATGTACTCATTAAACCTCACTTAGGCCAGGTGGAAGGGCCACTGGGGTGATGGGTATAAAGATGAATAAAATTTTTGGCCTGGAGGAAACCAACACAGCCTATAAGGATGACATTGTGCATTTAGAAGATATAGGAAGTTCATGAAATTTGAAGGCAAAAGGCTTCCTTTTGATGGCTGTTTTCCTCTACTTGCTCTGTGATCTTTGGTTAGTCATTTGACTTCTCCTGAACCCTATTTTCTTATCTGTAAAGTAGAGTTATGAATAACTAACTCACAGGGAAGGGGCAAGAATTAAATGAGATAATGTTTGAAAAATGCATTTTGAATGTGGGAAGTGCTATGCAAATGTTAGTGATCATTTGGTGAGAGGCAGGCAGGCGGGACTCATGGTTTCTAGCATGTACTGGATTTTGCTCCATATTTTCAGAGATGAGGTACCTTTCAGAACTCAGATTCTAATTTCCAATTGGGTATATTTCAAGAAAGAATTCAGTAAGTATGATGGACGGGAGGAATTGCCAAAAAATAAATAAATAAAGCCCTGAAGAATAAAAGATCAAGTCCAACTGGGGTAATAGCAAGAAGGCTTCTCAATTAGAGCTAAAATGTACTTAATGGAAACGGCAGATTCTCACAATAGGACGCTTTATACGCATATAAATGCCTAAAACCCGTGGTCACTATTTACTAGGATTTCTGTTAACAATTTCAATCCACGGTGTGTGAGCATTTCAAAGAGACTGGTCGTTCGTTACAATTGACGTAGCAGCATGCAATGCACTGGCCCCCAGAGCTGGCTTTGCCTTTCCATCCTTCTCCTGTAATGATCGAGGGAAGGAGATCTTTACTTAGAAGCTGTACTTTCCACCAAATATAATTATTTCTTTCTTTGGTTTAATGTGAGAATATCTTCAAAATGAGAATGATTTCTATGAAAAGAAATTAAATTTCCTGTAAAGTAGCAAGGAAAGGGCGAAAAAGAAGGTCGTAGCTCAGTAGTATATTATTTCAATAACCCAAGCAAGTTAATGTTGATGTTTGTGAGAAAAGGGCTGGGTCTGTGGCCCTACAGCATCAGAAATATCTGAATGCTGACTAAAGCCTATAATGGAAAATAATATGAAAAAGAATAGATTTATATATATATATGCGCAACTGAATGACTTTGCTGTACACCTGAAACAAACACAACATTGTAAATCAACTATACTTTAATTAAAAATAAATAAATAAAGGGACAAAAGGAAAACTACTGAAGCAAGAGCTGATTAGAGATGAGAACCTGGAATGCTGAATTTAAAAGAAATGCAGACTAAGAATAAGATCTATGAAATTCATTTCCCAGACAAATTTATTTTATGTGAGTATTTAAGAACTTGTGTCACCATCTGATATTCCCATGATTCAACCTGTAAAGCATTTGCTTCTAATGAGAGAATCACTGAATATACAAGTACCAGGGATCCTAGTATGTCAGCATGTTACAGGCAATGTGGAAACCCTTTTCTATCAGTATAGGCTAAATCATAAAGCACCTTGGTTGTGACACTCAGCACACAATTACTACATTCATCCATCCATGTGTTTCTCTGCCCACCTCTTGGCTCAGAGATGCTCAGAAATAAGACCAATCTTCATTTTTCTATCAGAGCTCCTAACACAGTGTACGGTGAGTTACAGATGCTCAGTAAATGCTCACTGAATAGAACCAAAACTTTGATGCCGAGGAAACTTGTCTCATCGCGAATCTTATGGGGGAGCCAACCCCAAAGCAGCAGCTGCAGTTGGAAGCCACTGAGCCATTAATGGGAGATGACAAATGGTTGGTTTGGCTGGAATGTGGAGTTAAGGCTAGAAACAGAACAGGGCAGGTCCACGAAGGAATGTACAGTCTGTATCTATAGTAAACTCTAGTTCAAAGAAAAACACAGAGGAACAGAACTAAAACAACTTCAAAAAGTCAAGCACTCAGCACTATTTACTAAGCATCCACTGTGTGCCATGTACTTGGTTAGATACTGAGGATGCAGCAAAAAACTGAAAAGACGTGCCTGCCCTTATGGAGCTAATGGTCACACACACATTAAGGTGCCATGGAGGAAGTGCAGAAGGGGCTATGAGAATGGGTAATAGGAAGGCCTGTGTGTGTGTGTGTGTGTGTAACTGCAGCTGTCAGGATGGAGGTTGCGGGGGTTAATAGTAAGGAAGGTTTTTCTGATAAAATGATATATGAACAGAATCCTGAAAGGATAAGTAGGCATGAACCAAGAGAACATCTTAGGGAGATAAAACAACATGTACAAAACCAGGAATTCCCTGGTGGTCCAATGGTTAGGACTCCGTACTTCCACTACAGGGGTCACGGGTCAAGCTCTGGTCAGGGAACTAAGATCCTGCATGCCGGGTGGTGCAGCCAAAGAAATAAAATGTACAAAACCCCTGAAGCAGCAAAAACATTGTCACTTCAGAGGAAATTTAAAATATTTTAGGTGAGTCATGAGTACAGTAACTCAATGCTTATTGGTTCCAAAAACAGGTCACAATCATTTCCTGTTGCTGGCTGTTTGCAAATCTGTCTACCCTTAGCTACCAGAAAACCAGAAGCTCCAGGACGGCCTTAGGCTGCTCACTAAGTTCTGTAATGGTGATGCCTTTAACCACAATAGCCCCACTGGAGAAGCAACTTGATTGGCACCTCCATGGTCTGAGGATGGAGGAAAGGAAGGATTTGGGGGTATTCTCAATTAACAATAATACTATGTTTGGGGAAATGTTTTTTGGACATGGGAGAGATGTATGTAGCCAAATTGTATTTTCCCTGAAAGTAATGATTTATACAGCAGGTTCATAAAAATCAATCACTTGGAGAGGTCGTACGGCCCTTCAATGTCGAGAGTGCTGACACACCAGCAGCCAGAGCTGTATTTCTTGGCAACAGCTCTTTTTGGTCCCACCAATTTTTTTGCCACAGTTATTAAACCAGTCTGGCCCCTTAATATTATCTGAGGAATCTAATCTTCTCTTCTGAATGAAAATTCTAGTAGAACTTCATCTTTTCTTATTGGTACTCAGTTTATCTCCACAAGATTACGTTAATGCTATTATTTTTCCAAGATGCTGAGTGTCATCAAGAAATCGGGATCCTTCAACAGCTTCACTCTCATCAGACAAAAGTTATCTGTATGCAATGTTTGTTCTTTGCTTAACAAAGGATCACTATACTCTCATTTTGATATATGTGGTACATGCAATGTTTACCCACTAGATGTTTCAGCCTAGGGAGAATTTTTTGACCAACTAACAAACCCCAAAACAGTATTTATAATGTAAATACTGATATACCATTATTTATATTTCAGTTCAGTAGCAAAAAATGGTTCTATGATAAATAAACTCTGATTATCCAATCATTAGTCTCTTGTAGCCACCCTGACAAGTCATGCCGCAGGCAATACAATATCACTAATGAAATGAATTAATTTATCTTTTCCAAAGGGACATTGGGGAATTGGAAATGTATGTTTTATAGCAACACTCCAAATAGAAAATATATCTAATAATTCAACATTTTAGGCAGATATTTTCAAATCATCAAGTTTATTTTACTCAACAAATATTTATTGAGTGCTTTTCATATTCCAGGTACTTTTCTAGATGGTGAGAGTAAATTCTACTGATGGGGGCAGGGGCGGGGAAAAAAGTAAGAAAAAAAAGACAAAGCAAATCCAGATTCTGATCATTGCTATGAAGAGAAAGAGAAAAATAAAACCCAGGTTGACAGAATAAAGAGTAACCAGAAGGCTATATTTTATAAGGTGACCAGAAAACATTTTATGTTGTTACAGGGCTTTTTCTACTATAAAAGTCATGGTGATAAATTTACATTGGACCCCATGAAATTGCTTATAATCGACATTTTTCACCCACAAAAATGGCAATATCAACCTAAAGGCTGATAACCCTGAGAACTAATAGCAAATAGAATTTTAAGAGCTAAGATTTTTATATTAAAGTTTTATTTCAAATGTACAATTGCTCTGAGGCTGAATTATCTGATACCCAGCGTTTTCTTTCAGACCCTGACCCTAAAGACAAGAGGAGAACCCCGTCCCTCCGCAGGTCAGCTAGAGTCTCAGCAGTATTTCCAGTCCATAAATAGACTTCTAAGGACAGGGGCCTGGTGGAGCTTCTGTAAACAATAGAGTACCAGAGTACTAGCTGGAGGACTGCTATGCCCTGGTGGAAACATAACATCTTCAGAGTCAGGGCTTCTTCAAACTTTGCTCTGCCAGCCATGCGATCTGCAACGTGACATTTAACCTCTCCTAGCTTCAGTGTTTTTATCTTTTAAATGAGAATGATTAACTTACCTTGTATATAGGTAGGGTAATATGCTAGGCACATTCAATTGGTGATAAGGCAAATTCAACTTTATATACTTGGGCTTCAAGAGTGGGGCAGAGAAAGAAAGAAAGAGAAACAACACTTTTAAAAGATGCAGGAGGGCTTCCCTGGTGGCGCAGTGGTTGAGAGTCCGCCTGTTGATGCAGGGGACACGGGTTCGTGCCCCGGTCCGGGAAGATCCCACATGCCGCGGAGCGGCTGGGCCTGTGAGCGATGGCCGCTGAGCCTGCGCGTCCTGAGCCTGTGCTCCGCAACAGGAGAGACCACAACAGTGAGAGGCCCGCGTACCGCAAAAAAAAAAAAAAAAAAAAAGAAGATGCACGAGGTTCCACCCACTTTCATATTCAAAGAACTTAGGTCTCAGTGTGAGTGAGCATTAGCTGAGAGGTGTTAATTCATGCTTTTGGTCCAGGTCCTTTGCATCTCTTGTGGTGTAAGCATCGTGCCATTTTGAATTTTTTTTTATGGTGTTTTAAGATGAGCCTTTCTCTTTAAATACAAGCTATTTCATCTGTGAATCAAAGCAAGAAAGAACAAGCTGTCCCAAAGCTGATGAAAAAACTGATTCCAGATTTATTAAGAGATGGAATTTCAGTCTCCACGATGATGTTGTTTGTTGTAAGAGATTTTCAGGAATAATTTTGATATTAATGAATCTGACTCTATAAGGTAACTTCAGAACCTAAATCCGCAGAAGATGCAGATCCAGTGTCTCCTAGGCAGTACCTGACCAACTGTTGATGATCAAGTGGTTATTTTCTCCTTGGGGAGAAAAATGGGCTACTCATTCAGCTAGTGGATCCCGAGCTAGTGTATCTGGCTGCCACAATCTAAATTTCCACAGATAATATTCTCACCTGGTGCAACTTTGTACTTTTCAAGCTTGTTCTTGTATATCACTGTGTTCTGACCAGCAGAATGACTTATGAATGATATCTCATACACTGGAAGAATTGGAACAAATTCATACATTCAGCAAACATTTCTTGGTTGAATTAATTTAAAATTGATATTCTTTAGAAATCCTTTTACTTTCATTGCAGGCCCCAATTTATAACCAAATACTTTGTCCTACAGAGAATAGATGGAAAAGCAAAAACTGTCCATCTCCTCTTCCTTTTCTGTGCTTCTTCTCTAGAAAAAAAAAAAAAGGCCACATAAATCACAATAAGCAGCAACTAGCAAGGCTATATCAGAGCTGGTATCACAGTTATTACAACCCAAGGGACAATTCCAACTGATCAATACCCTTTCTGTTTGATTGGTGCCCATGCACCAATGTACATGTAAGATTTATTACATATTTAAATATCACTCATGATAATAAGAACATTAAACTATTGTTATCACAAATTGGTTTCTACTTAGAAGTTTTATAGTAAAAAGTTAGTAAGTTATTTTTCCCAACTCACTTAAGAAAACTATTCTGTAACTGATTCACTTTGCTATAAAGCAGAAACTAACACACCATTGTAAAGCAATTATACCCCAATAAAGATGTTAAAAAAAAAAAAAGAAAAAGAAAACCATTCTGTGCACTGTTAAGGATAAATAGCTTCTTTGTTGTTATAAGGAAGAAACATATAATTCTAAGAGTGCACATAAAAATCAAGTAGAAAAATGATTTTTCACGTTTCTGTAGTTTTCATTAGTTTGTAGATTGTAGATTCAAATAGATCTGATAAACTAAAACGTAGAACTAAACAAAACCTGTGTTACATTTTTATGTCTATAAACGTGATTCACAAACCTGGTGGCAGGAGAGAAAGTGTATATTTGAAGTAAGCCTTGAGAAAGAGATGAACTTCATAAAATAAGCAGCTTAGATAATAAAGCTCTTATTCATATAAGCTCTCCAAGGGGTATTTATTTAAACAGTTAGATTGACAGCCTTGAGTATAGGAAATATATGCTGAGCATATATACTGAGCAATTTGAGAAAACCTTTCTCATACATTATGTCTGTAACATTTGGCAGAAATAACTTCCATTTGGAATATTCATCATTTCCAACTTTTCAAGAGTTGCAGTAGCTCATTTTCAAGGTGAGAACAAATTACGGTTCAAACTATCTGGGTTTTCTTTTTTGGTCTTATTTGTTTTATTTTGTTTGTTGTTGTGTCATTGCTGCAAGTGTATTCACAAGAAGTATTTTAGGCAGAGCAATGGCTTCATCAATCAATGTGCTGACAGAAGAAATGATCTGTGTACAGGCTCCGAGGAGGTCTATAACTTCAGCTCTACCAAGAGCTCCCAAACCCCTGTCCAGCTCTACCAAGAGCTCCCAAACCCTCTACCTTTGGGGACCAAGAGTAGAGGATATCCTAGACCCACCACACAATGCTGAGGACCACAAAGATGGTAATGTCATGGACATATTTTCTAATCCACAGTTTCTCTAGGAAGCACTAAACAGAGTTTGCTAACTGTGGTAGAGGTATCTGTGGGTCAAGGGCATAGAGAATTGAGGGGTGTAGGAAGAGGCCCTAGTAGGTTATATTCGAAAACAAGTGTCCCTAGTCTCACAAATGTCACAGCTGAGCTGGACATCAAAAGACCCTAACCTGTCATGTATGTATACCTGAGGAGTAGCAGACAAGCTGTTGGATTCTGCCAAAACAGCATCTCTAACACAGGCCAGACATTGAACGACAGGTAAGGGAATTTCCTGCAGCTGGACAAGGATAATAGAGCCGAAGACCATCCCTGAGCTTGCAGGGGGGGAAATGTGCTTCTTCAGTGCAGGAAACATTTCTTTGTTCATTAAGAAAGACATATCAGAGGTATTTTTGAAAATAGGTCATTGGTTTATACATGCAAGCTTTACAAAGAGTATTTATTTAAACAAATTGTTTAAACACTCCACCAGCACACGGTGACTGAAACAGGACTTGAACTTAAAGATGCAGGGTGGTCTAATATTATGAGAGAAATGTGTTCCTGAAGACCTCACATAATTCAAAGCACACATGAGTTGAGATGAACTTTCCCACAGGAATAAATGTAAAGGTTGATATGCATAAATCTCCAGTCAATGTGGCTTAGGGGCACTTGACCTTGTTTTTTTCTCACAGTCATGTCATGCCTCACATTCTTTTTATTCCTTTTTATTTTAAATTTTATTTGCCCAGTTATATAAAGTATGTGAATCAAAAAGTACCTTATTTTTCAGATAATAAATGATGGAGAGAGCATGGAGAAAAAGGAACCCTCCTACACTGTTGATAGGAATGTAAATTGGTGCAGTCACTATGGAGAACAGTATGGAGATTCCTTAAAAAACTAAAAATAGAGCTACCATATGACTCAGCAATCCCACTCTTGGGCATATAACCAGAGGAAAACATAATTTGAAAAGATACACGCACCCCAATGTTCATAGCAGCACTATTTACAATAGCCAAGACATGGAAGCAACCTAAATGTCCACTGACAGATGAATGGAGATATATATATATATATATATAGTATACAGTATATACGATACATGTATATTTATAAACAATGGAATATTACTCAGCCATAAAAAAGAATGAAATAATGCCATTTGCAGCAACATAGGTGGACCTAGAGACTATCATATTAAATGAAAGAGAAAGACAAATATCATATGATATCACTTATATGTGGAATCTGAAAAAATGATACAAATGAACTTATTTACAAAACAGAAATAGACTCCTAGACTTAGAAAACAAATTTATGATTACCAAAAGGGAAGGGGAGAGAGGGATAAATTAGGAGTTTGGGATGAAAATATACACACTACTATATATAAAATAGATAACCAACAAGGACCTACTGTACAGCACAGGGAACTATACTCAATATCTTGTAATAACCTATAATGGAAAAGAATTTTAAAAAGAATATATATATATATATGTATGTATGTATAACTGAATCACTTTACTGTACACCTGAAACTGACACATTGTAAATCAACTGTACTTCAATAAAAATTTTTAAAAAGTACTGTATTTTGCTCAACACTTTTTCTGAAACTATTCCAAGTATCCTCTCCAAAATTAAGAGCACAAGTATTGTGGGGATTCTAGATCCTCTTCAAAGTGTTTTTATCACATCTAAACATCTTTCCAAAGTTTTTCATATTTTCAGCAACAGTGTTATCACGACTTAAGAACTCGAGCAACGTTGTTATAGTATTAAAAATAAATTTTAATATTGATAATTCAAAAAATAAATACTACAATCATCAAAAAGTTACTCAGAAAATTTCTGATACAGGTAGAGCATGACCAATAGTATTGCCTATTTTGTCTTTCAATTTGTCTGAAAGTGATGCTGCCATGTGACAACAGCACAAATACAATTTATTATTAACTAACTCCACCTGCCCCTTTAAAATTGCACAATTTTTGACTATTTTCCACATTTGATGTATAAAATGAAACTAATATTTTCCACACTTTTAGCAATCCACTTATTTCAAAATACACATAAAATGACCTATACTATAAAAACCATTCACTGACAGAGACTATGTGACAGATACTATGTTGAGTAATCTTTATCCTCCATTATTCCCATTTTAGAGATAAGACAATTGAAGTCCAGTTGGGTTAAATAACCTGGGAAGCTTTAACCTAAATTTTTGTGGATTCCAGAACATGCCTCTGCCAATGTTTCTGCCAATGTTTCTGCTAATGTTTCTGAATGTAGTACAATTTGTGAAGGGTTTGATGGTGTGAAAAGAACTGATATTGGTGTGGTAGCAGTTAAAGCTAGGACTGTAGGGCACTGAGAAGAAGGTATGTGGTGAGGATACAAAGGCAGTAAGAGTCACCCTCTGGCTGGAACTACTTGGCACCATGAGTTAGGAGGAGAAAAACTCTGTGATTACAGGACACTCTGGGTTCAAGTGGAAGCTTTTATATTTTAGGAGAGATAGAGATCTGTATATGTATAGATATATTCCTTTTACAGAAAGTAGGAAATATTTAGAAGGGATTTCTCTCATGTTAACAGAGATATAGAAATCTCAAGACTCTAAATGTCAAAACAGGTTCAGCCATAAAGAAACTTGTGAATTAGGCAAAGAGTGGGTTTTCTCCTAACCCTTTTTACTCACGTGCTTCTTCGAGGACTATCTCCCTAATAAAAATGACACTAATAATTATAATAGTTTTGCATATTAAAGTAAGTAAATTTAATACATGTAAAACTCTAAGCAATGTTCTAAGTACTTTACATCAATTAACTCATTATTTTTCATGACATCTAAAATAGGATTCTCTCATAATCCCCATTTTATAGTTGAGGAAACCATGGCACAGAGAGATCAAGTAATTTTCCCAAATTGCCCACTAGCAAAATTACTTTTCTTTTCTCTTCAGAATCCTCACTGTTGTCTTGACCTCTCCTCTCTCCTTTCATATCTCTTTCACCCTTATCAAAACTTATGTGTCCTATGTCCCCAGAATCTAACTATATAATTAATTGACTAGGTAGATTCATGCTAAATAATTTAATGCGTTCTATTTACAAGATAACATAGTTGTATCAAATAAAAGGAGGAAATAAGTAAATAGTTGGGCTTTTTTCTATCAAAAATCACTGACTCACAGAAGTAAAAATCATTTTACACACCTCAAACAAAAGTTTATGCATCTAACACAGACACTGGGTTACAGAATTAGAGCACAATTTGTTTTAGATTTTTTTAATTTACAAAATAAGGGAAGTGTCAATCGACAACAGGTACTATAACAATGCATTTAAAAATAAAAATGTAACCTAACGTTTAGGTTATATGTGATCTCCAGGTCATGATGATTTAAGGAAATAAAGGGACAATGAAGAGTACAGATCAATAAAGGCACAGGAAGAAGAGGACAGATACAATCAAACTCTACCTCTACAGCCTCTCCTTAAAGATGCCTCGTGATATGTTCAAGATCTCATGTGCCAAATCTCTCCACCACCAGACCTTCTCCAGCAGTATTAGCTGTCCTTCATCCCATGGTAAGAGCAAAGACAATTTTCCCTGAAAGGACAAAGGAGTCAGAGGGCCAGATCTAAGTCCAAACCTCACCTTTCTTAGCTTGGTAAACATGTTTATCCTCCCTGGGGTGGGCAGAATAATGCCCTTCTCCCTCAAAGATGTCTATGTCATAACCATTAGAAGTTATGAGTATATTAGGATACGTGGCACAGGGGAATTAAGGGTGCAAGTGGAATTGTTCGCTAATCAGATGACCTTAAAATAGGAAAATTATCCTGGATTATCCGGGTGGGGGCAATGTAATCACAAAAGCCTTTAAAAGCAGAAGAGGGAATCAGAAAATAGACCCAGAGAGATGGCAGTATGAGAAGCACTTGGCCCAATGTTGATCGTTTTGAAGATGGAGGAAAGGGACATGAAATAAAGAATGTGTGCAGTCTCTAAAAGCTGGAAAAGGCAAGGAGATGGATTTTCCTCTAAAGCCTCCAGGAAAGAATGCAGCTCTGCCGATACCTTGATTTTAAGCCAATGGCAATGACCTTCTGAACTACAGAACTGTAAAATAATAAATTTGTGTTAAGTCACTATGTCTGTGGTAATTTGTTACAGCAGCCATAGAAAACTAATAAACTCCCAAAGCCTCGATTTTATTTTTCTTTTATAAAAGGAAGATACAAAAAAAAAAAAAAAAGGAAGATACAGAAGATAACTTGTAATCTCGTAGAATTATTGTGGAGAAAAAAAGATACCATGAATGTGAAGAGAGTAATGTAAATTAGAAACACCATGTATGTAAATTAGAAACACCATGAATGTAAATTAGAAACACCATGAAATTTTTAGATATTATAACTCATAGGAGTATTAGTTCCTTTTGTCCTCAAAGTTTCTTTAAAGAATATGCAATTAAACTGATACACTTTCAATTGTGTATTTGGCATTAACTATGCTATCCTGTATTTTATGAAGAAGTCATAACCTGGCATTTTTGATATGTTATAACTTGAGTATGAGAATAAAGCATAAACTACAGTACTATGAGCAAAAACTCATATATTTGTTGGCAAATATGCCAAACTATTTCATGCTTTGAGACGAACAAAACGGCACTGTGTGATTTAATAAAAATTATCATCATAGTTTACAAAGCTAGAACGCAGAAAACTTCAGAAGTCAATGAAAAAGTCAGATTTTTCAAAATCTGTTTTTTATGAGTTATTAATGATAACTCTTAACTTTGTTCTTATGTGCATATAAGAATTTATGCTTGTGGAAAAAATTTTATTTTCATTATTACATCCGATCCTGACACCAGCCCTATATAGAAATATTTTTAGATATGGAAATACTAAGACATACCTTTTTCTCCCCAAGGAAGCAAACGGCAGATCGACAATATCTCTATAAATGCTAGGTATTATTATCTACTAGTGGTTCTCCAAGTGTGATCTGGGGACCTTGGGGTCCCTGCCACCCTTTCAAGGAGTCTGCAAGGTCAAAACTATTTTCATAACAATACTATTTAATACCAATATTACTTAATTTTTCAATCTCATTCTCTTGCAACCACAGTTTCCCTTTCTAATACGGTGAGTACTGAAAGATAAGACCCCTGTAAACAAAAGTTCTTTGGGGTCTTTAATTTTTTTTTTTTTTTTTTTTTTGTGGTACGCGGGCCTCTTACTGCTGTGGCCTCTCCCGTTGCGGAGCACAGGCTCCGGACACACAGGCTCAGCGGCCATGGCTCACAGGCCCAGCCGCTCCGTGGCACGTGGGATCTTCCTGGACCGGGGCACGAACCCGTGTCCCCTGCATCGGCAGGCGGACTCTCAACCACTGTGCCACCAGGGAAGCCCTTTAATAATTTTTAAGAGTAAAAAGTGGTTACAAGTTAACTGGGTCAATTCTCTGGGAAAACTGTTCAAGATAAAAGAGGTAAGGAAATGTGATAGCTAAAAATGTATTCAGATGGAAAGGAGCTAAGAAAACGAAATACAGTTGAAAGATTCATTAAGATTCTTCTTTAAGGCCAGAGGATCATGAGGAAAGCCTGTGTGGCAGAGCAGCAGTTTACTCAGAAGTACCCTTATGGCTCCAAAGATACGACACAAACTTTCCAAAAGTGTCTAATCTACCCCAGGGGAGTAGTTCACACCTCATTATGGGTCCACAATTGCAAATAAATGCACAATAGTGACAGCAACAATAATATGGCAAAAATATGCCAGGATAACAACAAAAACACAAATTTGTGCACAGAATTATTCCCAACCACAGAGCAACATTTGCTAATTACTAATATCCCATATTAACTATTTCATCTAGCCACTGGAATCTTTCTAAAAATTATTTTTGATTCATCCACTGATGATGACAGAATGAATCATTTTTGAAGTGTTCGCCTTTGATTTCATTGCAATTCTCTGTCTCTTGCCAGTGAGTGGGCCCCATTGATTTACTGTATGAAGCATATCACAACTGTCAATTCCTCTGTATTTTCAGTCCAGATCTCCCTGACAGGCTACTCTGATATATGCTTTCCAATTTCATATAAATAGGTTTCAACTTTTCCCTATTTTCATTCATTTAATTAAACATTATCTACCTATTATATTCCAGAAAGCCCTAAAAAATTAGTTTTTAGACTCTGGAGAAATGGTGAGGAATAACACAAACAAAAATCTCTGCTCTCACAAAGCTTATATCCTGGGAAAGAAAGACAAATAACAAACAGGTAAACAAATACATAAAATATTTCCACATAATGATTAAAAACTAGGAAGAAAATGCAGCTGGGTAATGTTACTGAGTATAATGAGAATGGTGTTTTAGATAAGATGGTCAGAAAGGTCCTCCACAGGGACTTGACATTAAGGTGAATCCTGAGTGAGAAGGAGAAAGCCGTGAGGATGCGTGAAAAATATTAAGACAGAGGGCATACCAAGAGCTAGGTAACTAAAGCCTGGTAACCCTCTATAATTTCCAGAGAATGGAGAACATAAGGAAGGTGTGGCCAGAGCATATGGTGAGGAATGTGGGAGTTCTCGTAGAAGATTGGTGGGCAAGGGTAGGTCACACAGGATGGGTAGGTCATGGTAAGGAGATCGAATTCTATTCTAAGTTCGAAAGGAAGTGACTGACATGTTTTGAACATGCATTGCATGGAGAAAGGAATGTAGGGGTCCAAGAGTGAAAACAGGGAGAGGAATTGGAACTCCATAGTCTAGGCAAGAGAGGATAGTAAACTGGATAAGGTAGTAGCTGGAAAGGTGGATGATTTGGGATATAATTTGGAAACAGAGCTTCCCTGTCTTACTGATGAACTGGGTGTAAGTGTGAGTAAAGTGGAAGAATTGGGCACGGCTCCTGTGATTTCTAGAAAATGATTTCCTAAACATTTGGTTAGCATCCAAGGCAAGTGCGCCCTTTCTATAAACACTGAGAGTCCCTCTCTCTACTACAAAACCTCAACAGCAGTAAAACACATTTCCTCCTTACTTTTTTTGTTCTTTATTTTTTTGCAGTACGGGGGCCTCTCACTGTTGTGGCCTCTCCCGTTGCGGAGCACAGGCTCTGGACGCGCAGGCTCAGCGGCCATGGCTCACGGGCCCAGCCGCTTCGCGGCACGTGGGATCTTCCCGGACCGGGGCACGAACCCGTGTCCCCTGCATCGGCAGGCGGACTCTCAGCCACTGCGCCACCAGGGAAGCCCTCCTCCTTACTTTTTTACACACAAAACTCATTCTCACCTTTGCTCAGAAGGTTTTCAGTCTTCACTTTCCACGTTCTCTAGTGATGATCATTACAGCCCACATTCATAGCTGTGTCTCCTTTTAGAAATTCCATCTTTTAATATCTGTTGCTTCATAGGAGTGAACATTGGTTCCCAAGTATATAACAAGTAACTTTATAGCAAGCACCATGTCTTAAATTCCTTTGAAACCAGCACACCAGCTAGCCACATTTGAGAAATAAACCCTTGCTGATTAATAATAAATGTTATTAAATATAAAATTCTGTTCTCTCAGATGTTAGACCATGTAGCCTTTGACACAGCTCTCTTTGTACCGCTTCTTGTTCTTCAGGCCTCAGCTCAAATGTTACTTCTTAGGAATGCTTTTTCTTACCACCCAAGTATAAGTGCCCACCACCCACGGCCACTGCTCACTTTATCATGTTTCCTTGACATGTTATACTTCATAGCATTTATCTCTAATCGGATGCTATCATATTTACCTGCTGACTTGTTTGTTATCTATTTTCCTCATTAGACAGGTCATGTCGTGAGAGCAGAACTTGTCTACTTGTTCACTCCTGGATTCCAGCACTTACCACAGTGCCTGCCCTAGAGTAGTATACATTGTGTCAGGTATTGTGCCAGATGTTAGGAATCAGGAAGTAAACAAAATGACAAAACTCACTGCCCTCATGGAGTTTAGATTCCAGTGGGAGAGACTGACAATAAAAAAGATTTTACTAAGTAAAATATGTAGTTTAGTAGATAGCGGTAAGTGTTAAGGTGGGAAAAAAATCAAGCGAGGAAAGGCAGACACGATCTACGATCGTAGAGGGAGTAGAGAAGTGTAGCAATCTAAAAATAGGCAAGGAAATCCTCAATGAGAAGGTAACATTTGAGTCAAAACCTGAAGAAAGTGAGTCTTAACAGCTAGCTGGGCAAGGGTGCTCCAGCCAGAGGAAACAGCAAATGCAAGTTTCCTGAGGCTGGGATGCACTTAATGCTCTCTAGAAATGGCTCAATTTGCTAAAGGTCTAGAAGGTCATAAGCAAGAGGGAAAGAGGTGGAAGATGTGGTCAGAGAGGAATGGTAAGGACAGAGGATGGGAACAGATCATTTAGGGTCTTTGAGGCCAATAAAATGATTTCAGCTTTTACTTTTAGTGAAATGGGAAATAACTGGGAGATTTTGCACAGAGAAGAAGAGCCACAAGATGATTCATACTTTAACAGAATCATTCTGGCCGCTCCTTAACAATAAGAAAACAAGGGCAGAAGCAGAGAGATCTATTCAGAGCCTAGTGCAATGATTCAGGGGAGACATGATGGTAACTCCAAATGGAAGAGTCGCAGTGAGTAGTCGCAGTGAGTGGTCCTTGATAAATATTTGTTAACCTAATGAACAGTTAAAGGTTTCTCACTCAACAGTGGTGGTTTACATTTTATTTAAACATATAAAGTAGCCCATTTGTAAAACTGAAAAAAGGATATGGATAACAATTTTTGAAATTAGATAGATTCTTTTAAAATGCCCATAAGTGAACACTTCTACCTTTGTTAATGAAAATTCATAAAATATTTATTTATAGACAGATTACATTTACTTTTACAAGATGAGCAAGTGGATTATTCATCTGGTTTATTTACTCTCAAGGTACACATTTCCCTTTGAAAGCGATTCTGACAAGATGGATGCATTTGTAGAAAATTCAAGAAGAATGTCTTTATAAAGGGGGAAAAACAAATTGAAAAAGCTTGAGATCTGCCAATATTCTGTCTGCTTTGGACATAACAGAGATGATGAGTCTATCATTTAGCATTCTAAATTAATAGTTTTATGAAAATGAAAATCTTTTTCTTGTATGTAGTAGATGTTTGTGATTTATTTTATTTTTTAATTTTTTTTAGTGTTTTCATCTGACACTTCCTAATTACCTCTTTTGGATGAGTGTTAATATATTTTCACAGTGCTACCTGGCTGGATGTCATCTTCAGACAAAGACAGAGATCAACTCTATGTTTATCAGTAGAACTGGTTTTGACTGATTCTGCAAGTCAAGTGTATGTTCTGGAGCCATTCTCAAAAAAAAAAAAAGAAAAAGAAATTTCTTTCTGTTTTTTATAGAAATGAATTAGCCTGTTGAAATTGCCTTATTGTACCTCTCTGCATTGGTTTACATTCAACTCATTGTTTTCAAAACAGAAAAATCTGTGATTAGCTGGAGTTAAAAATCTAAACAAGAGATCCCCAAGCTCCAAATCATGTAAATGGTAATATTTGTGACAGTTTACAACTTCTCCCCCCCCCCCAGTGGGAATATCCTGTGTGGTTTACTGCAAGCCATCAAAAGCAGAGCTCTCAAAAATTGCAATATGGTGTCTCAGAAGCTCTCCCAAAACCTAGCTCAAGCTGATAGGTTGCAAAAAGCCAAAAACAAACAAAGGAAAACACACAATAGTTTGAAAATACATTGGTGTGCACAAATAACTCACAGCCTATAGATTCGGTGCTTATGCACGGCTTCAGGCAGCGTTGAAAATGCCTCAGGACGTTGCACTCGTTGTATTGATTGATAGTACATTTTGAAATCACATAAAATTCATTGGCTTTTGCTATTGGTACACTAATCACATTCTCTTTGGTGCACAGAGGCAATCTTGTTTACATTTCTAAGAGATCTTGGTTACATTCTGGCAGTAAGGACACTATTATGAACAGAACAGAAAAAAAAAGATGTCCTGTGTTTGTCTCTGAATTTTCATGGAAGTTATTGGATTGCCATCTCTAGCGCAGTTCATAAACAAAGTTGGTGAACATCAAAGGCATTACAACCTGCTGAGCCCAGATTACACACCTCTAAAGTAAATGTTACCTCAGTGAAAAGTCTTCTGAAATTTAAAATCAAGTAAAACTCACAATGTCCTAATGTTTGCTTTAGAATTCGGGCGTTGTGTGAGAATGTTTTTACAGCGATTGAATGATTAACCCTCTATTTATTCAGTTATTTATACCATCCCTAATTTGTTTGGCACAATTTTGTGTTCTCACATGTATAGCCCTGCCACACATGCACTGGTCCCAGATATGGGAAATAGAACTACAAATGTCCCTTTTATTGCTTTTAACATGTGCTGTACTATTCATGTTAGAATACAGGTAATTTGTTCTTGAATGTGAGATTCAAAGATCACAGCACTAGCAGAAGTAGCCACTTAAAGCATGTTAGTTGCCTCACATGAAGACTTATTTCTAATTATTCCCAACTAACTCTGTTTTACTGATACACACACACACAAACATACACACACACACATATTTGTGCTACAGAAATGATTGACTAACTTCAAAACAGAGGCAGCACCAAAATGAGAAAGATTCCGCCAAGGAATCCTGTTTACTGTCTTTATTGGTGCCCCTCAAAAACATTCCAAAGCATGTTTGTTCTACCCACTTTTGTGCTTCTACCAAGAAATCTGTGAAAATGAGAATCTCTCCTATTGGGAATCTACAAAATCATGTCATGTATTACCCTTAATTATATATCCCACACAGTTATTTGGGAAGGATTCCAAAAATCTGAAAGAATTTGAAAGAAAACATCTGTCGTTAGGTTGTTCAAAGTGACTCCAATTGGACACCAGTGGTCTATTCTATGCAAATCCTCACTGCTAATATTCCCTGATGGTAAGTCTTCAGTCTCAGGCCTTGCACACCGAGAGTCATATCTCATCATCTCACTAGCCTGCTCCCTCAAGGAGAATTCATTGCTCCCTCACCTGCGACCTCATAGCAGCATTCACATACCTTCATCATGACCACTACCAGACTACATTACAAGTACACATCATGTGTGTTTCCTCAGAGAGTATGGACTTCTTGAGGGTAGGGCCATATGTTACACATCTTTTATCCCTGGCACCTGGCATCATTCCTGGCACACAGCCAGTATCTGATATCAGTAAATGTTGAATAAATGAATGAATCTCAGCCCAAATCTGCTTTCTTAATATCTCACTGGAAAACTCTTATCTAAAAATGTGATGGTCTTGACCCAAGGGATAGTTTCAAAATGCGATTTCCAAATAAAGAAGCTAAAATATGCTTATGTGTTTATACCACAATTTTATAAAAATGATAATCTGCGCAAATGTATTTAAAATCAAATTAAATAGCAATACACTGCTATACACCTATTCACATGGCTAGAATAAATAAGACTGACAATACCTACTGGGAATCCCATACATTGCTGGTGCAAATGCAAAATGGTACAACCACTGTAGAAAACAGTTTAGCGGTTTCTTACCAGTTTTAACATATACTTATGATGTGATGCAAAACCCCACTCCCGGATTGTTACAAGAGAAATGAAAACTCATTCTCACCCAAAACTTGTATACTAATGATTAGAGCAGCCTTTCTCTAATCTCCAAAAACTAGAAACAATGTAAGTGTCTTCCAAGTGGTGAATGGATAAACAAATTGTGGTACATTCATTCAATGGAATACTACTCAGTGATCCATGTAACGATATGAATGAATTTCCAATGCATTACGTTGAGTGAAAGAAGCAAGTCCCCAAAGGCAACATATTCTATAATTTCATTGACATGACTACAGTTGTCTTCTATTACTGCATAACGAATTAAACAAATTCAGCAGCTTAAAACAATGTCCACTAATTAGCCCACACTTTCATATGTCAGAAGTTCACTGCTTAGGAGCTCACAAAAACAAGGGCTGTACCCTTACCTAGAGGTTCTGGGGAAGAAGCAACATCCAAGTTCATTCAGGTGTTGGCAGAATTTAGTTCCTTATCATTGTAGCACTGGTGCTAGTTTCCCTGCTGCCCATCAGCTGGGGATTGCTCTCAGCTCCTAGAGTTCACAGTTAGGTCCTTTCCATATGACTCCCTTCATCAACAAGCCGGCAACGTCGCCCTGAATCTCCCTCCTGCTTCAAATCTCTGGTTTCCTTTTCTGTTACCAGCTGGCAAAAATTCTCTGCTTTTAAAGGGCTTGTGTATTATTTGACCCACCCATATAATGTAGCATAATCATGGGAGTTTTTATGACCAGAAGTGAATGTCATATTAAAACTGTATCTACCACAACAACTTTCTGAAAAAGGCAAAACTATAGGGAAGGAGAACAGACCTGTGGTTGCTGAGGGTTAGATGTAAGGGGAGGGGCTGAATACAAAGGGACAGTGAGAGAAAAATTTTTGGAGTGAATATGTGTCTTGATTTAGGCGGCGGCTACAAGACTTTATGATTTTCTCAGTACTCATAGGACTGTACACCAAAAATAGAGAATTTTACTGTTTGTTAAATGAAAAATAAACCAAATTCAAAGAAGTATTTTTCTTCTAAGACTTAGCTTCCTTAAATATCATCCTAAGTGAATCTAAACCTCAGTTCTTCCTGTTCTTGATTGCCTTAGATACTGAAAACAGAATAATCTCTGGTAACATATTTTTATTAGGAAAACCTAGACACAAACTGGAAATGGTTAGTCTTTTATTTGCACATTAATTTTCTATTCCATCTCACAATTTTACTAGGAGCTATTGTTCAACTTTCAAACCTTTTCTCAGCTGCTCCAGCCACTGATTGCTCTCTCTGAGCGTCAAATAACACTTGATTTTGTATCATCACTTATTTCTTGTATTGGAACATAGACTTTTTCCCTGTTTTGGATAATTGTACCTTCAGAGTATAAATCCTAAAGTCATACTGACTACTCTCCCTTTCCAATGCCAATGTCCAACCAGTATGCAAGTCCTATCCATTCTGTCATGGACATAGTTCTGCATTCATTTCTCTCTCTTCTCTTCTCACTATACTCATTCATTCAGGAATTTATTGCTTCTTAATTGGGTCATTGTCTTAAATTCATATTTACTTTCTATTTTCCATTTTCAAGCATTCCATTTATTAGTTTTTAACTTTTTCTGCTACCAATGTAACCTTTCTAAATAATTATCCCAGTTATTTAATTTTCTTTTCCTGCAATTTCAGTAACCTCCCTCACACACTTTCCTTACTGAATAAATTCCAATCTCTCTAATCCTGGCATTTATGACTCTCCTGAGTCTAGCTGAAGTCTTCCTTTTCAGTTTTTTCTTTTTCATATATATCATATACAACCAAAATATTTTACTAAAATCATGCCCCAGTATTTTCACTATATCCATGCTGTTTCCTCAATCTGGTAGAACATCTCTTCTATTGAAATCACCTACTATATTTTCATGCAAAGGCATGTTTCCCATGGACCAAATGTGGACCATGTGAGAAGAAGCTAGATTCAAGCCAGTCTGTAAAAAGCTTTCAAAAAGAGATTCCTGGCTGGTGACAGAGCCTCATCAGTGATGCTTTATGTGGAGAGGACCTCCTACACTCTGAGGATTGAAGTTGTGAGCAGCTAGCCACCTAGAAACCTTGCCATATGAGATCATTGAAACTGGAGGATCTTGGCAGGACAGTCTCCAAATAATCCACAAAGACACCACCCTCTGGAAGAATCAGAATTAGGAATCTGGGGTGTCCTGCCTAAGAATAACATCATTAGATTAAATTAATGTCATCAAATATGATCTGTACCATTTCTGACGCCTCCTTTTCCTCACTCCATCTGTGGAAGGATTAGAAACCTCGTCCAGCAAGGGAAATAGATACAGGGTGGAGGCCTTAAGGATAAGGAGCAAAGATGAAGCCAACCATCCCCTTCCTCTCCTTTGTCTGATGCCTAAAGCAGTTCCACGATAGAAAAGGGGAGACGCTTTGATTTTATGTGAAATTCAGTAAATTTTTAGTATTACCCTGGATGGGACATTTTCATAGTATCTATGAGAACTTGTTTCTACCAAAATTGACTAAGGGGCTTATTATCTAAGAATGTCCAGAAAAAGTTATGGTATGCTTGAGACTTCATGCAAGCAGCAGAGAAAACAAGTCTGGAGAAGAGGTTTGAATAATTAAGGTAATGGCGGCAGAGAGTGGAGGAAGCAGGGAGAAGAGAGACAGAATATTATTCTGGTTGCACCCTATGGAGTCTCCCTCTTTCAAGGTGCTAGTTATCTGCAGGAGATGACAGGGCAATTAATTAAAGGAAGATACAGTGGAAGGTAATCATTCACAAGACTTTAAGTTGCAGTTTCATCTCTCCTTATCTTTCTATAAAACATGTTTGCTGATAATTATGCTTCTTTAATAAAGAATTGAAGGTGGAAAGAAAAGGTATTGACTACATTAAATCGAATTTGGGGAGGCAATAATCTGCCTGGAGAGAATTGTGTTCTTGCTGTTTACACTACTGAACAGGAAAATACAACTATATAAAAATGACCAAAATTCTCAACTGAAGATAGTGCTCGTGATTGTTTGAAATGACTGAACACAACTTTTATGTTTACTTTTTCACGCAGAAGAAGTCTAAAATTTAATGTACCCTTTCTGTACTCTTGCATTATTTCAGTGATATTTATGTTTCTTCCTTTAGGCATCCAGAGCCTTCCTATCCCTGACCCAGAGAAACAAGAAAGGAACTAGTAAACCTTTTTTATCTTAACTCTTCCAATTAGCAAAACAAAGCATTTAAGCCCTTTATTTCTATGACTGAAATTGTGAACTCCTTAAAAAAATTTTTTTTCCAGAAAACACCTGAGAAGGGAGAAATCTTTTGGGAAGAGTTCAGTGGTACATTCTTATTGCCCCCAAAACTTAAAAAATGCCTAATATTGGCCCTGAAAGAAAAACTATTTTTGATATTTTGTAGTGCATAAAAGTCTAGGTTAGGGAAACAGTAATTCAGACCCAGCACTTCTCAATTATCATGGTGTCTAATTGGTTTGCAAATATTAATTTCATTTTCTTCTGGTCGGGGATCATGATTCATATTTTCTTACTACAGTTCTCGGAACTTCCTTTGTTCCACAAATATTTATTGAATAAATGTTACGTTGCAAGCACTTTGCTGGACATTCATTTGCGTGTTGTGTGGTTAACTGGATCTGACACTAAAGAGACTATGGATAATTAAAAAGCACTTATTTTTAGATTTTGTCTCCCAATCTAGTGTAGAACTGGTGTTACTCTCTGATACAAAGACTCTCCAGCCTGATTTCAGGTCAACTTTGAACCTCAAGGTTTTAGCTGTTGCTGGTGACTTCTTTCAAACACAAGGTGATTCCAGGAACTTAGAGCTGGATTGCAATTTCACTGTCCAAGAAAGAATCCATACAGGCTTTCCTGGCTTTCAAAGATCCTGGTAAATAACAACGTTTTTCATATTCTGATCTTGAATGAATTACCAAATTCAGATCTAAATTGTTATAAGCTTGACCTCAGAGAGCTATGAGTGAAGAATTAGGGCTGGCATTGCAACAAAAAGAAAACATGCCTTGATAAGTTCTCTTTCCTGTACCCAGAAACCCTTTTTGATATATATATATATATATATATATATATATATATATATATATATATATATATCTCCAGTGAGAGTAATTACAATGTGTCCAATGTCATCCTTGAACAAACATTTTTTCTCCTATGCAAGAACTAGTCTTTACATGTTCCATAAAGCACCTGGCATATTGTGAACATTTAAGACATGTTTAATGATGAAACAATGGCAACTAAGGATCTACAGCCTGGTTTCCTGTGGCTACTATAATCTGAGTGGAACCCTGCCCTGACAAAGGAGGAAGAAAGTCACTGTGGTGCCGGTAGTATTATAGCCTATCATCCAATCTAGCCCATTTATTAGCGATTTCCACATGCTATTTTGCTTAGGAAACATTTGGAACACAATCAAGTTGTGAGAATAAAACAAGCGCATCCTATAAAAGCTCATAAGTATCTATAATTCACTTGTTAAACCTTTTTGAATATGAAGAGATTTGCAAAGAATGATGGCATGTTGCATCACGAATTGCAAAAGCACTAGAACTTTCCTAGTGGGTATATAGTGGGAATCTGAGGGGACACGTGAGATTAAACTTTTCTTTAATTACCACTATATATATATATATATATGTATAGTTTTTGTTTGTTTGTTTTTTCTCACTTTATTTTTTTTTTAATTTTTTAACATCTTTACTGGAGTATAATTGCTTTACAATGTTGTGTTAGTTTCTGCTGTACAACAAAGTGAATCAGCTATATGTATACATATATCCCCATATCTCCTCCCTCTTGCGTCTCCCTCCCACCCTCCCTATCCCACTCCTCTAGGTGGTCACAAAGCACCGAGCTGATCTCCCAATATATTTTTAAGAAGAGTATTCTAGAAGTCTTATTGGCAAAATGGCTACCACGAAGCAATTCACAGAAACTATCCAATTCAAACTACCACATGATCATTTTTCTTCCATGGAAAAAAATATTTCCACTTTTAACTTGACACAAATAACTTAGACTCATGAACTCTTCCAGGTGGGAGAATATTACAGATTCTCTAGCCCAGGTTTGGGACCTGGCATTTACAGATTATTTAGCTCAGCAAATGGTCATTATTAGATATTAAATACTGGTCTTAGATGCAGAAGTTCATATTCATATTTTTAAAAGCCAACACCAGCCAAATAAGGAAATGATAAAAGAACCTAGAACAGATAAAACAAAGGAGGAAGAGAAGAGACCAAGAAAGCAACTCAGAAAGAAAAATAAAATTGCCGAAGACATGGCTCCAAAGTCAAAGAGAACACCCACCACCCCCCCGACCCCCTTTTAAGAAGATTTCACTTTATCTAAAGAGTAAAGCAAATGCTTTTAGATCCAAGGGTACCTGGTTCAAACCTCAGCAGGGGCATATTTCTCACAAACTAAAAAGGCACTCTCCCTATTAAAGGAAGTGACTTAATACAGTTATATGGACCATTACTGTACAAAATGGGGATTCACAAACTATTTTCTAAATGGGCCCTTTTTGTGCATGCACAGTAATTCTTGTAGAAGCCTTTTACAAATGAAAAAAAAAGGAAAAATTGGGGGGGAATCTAAGAACCCATGATTTGAGCCTTTAATAACTATTGGTGTATTAGAGACAGCCATCTACAGTAATACAGCAGATCAGGTCTTCCTGGCAATAGTCTGAAAAAGCATTCTAAGGATAAAAGCTTAATATTTGTGCAGACCTCAGCTGCCTAGAAAAGATGAACAAAACACACCTTGAAGTTTGGTCTCAATATTGGACCTCAAAATGCACGGTCTCCATGGAACTTCATTTAAACAGGAAGTAGCACTCAAACAGTTCACCATAAAGACCTATTTTGTCTGAGATTTCTATAAGAAGACTTTGTTGAGTAAATTTTTATGTGACACCATAATTTGACTGCTGCAAGTCTTCCTTAACAGTGAAACCATGGAAGGCTTGTGGTAAACATTCTGTCTAATCCACCTTATGAAAGAACTCTGAAGAAACTTAGAAGCCTATTTCAACCATAAATTTATATTTGGAGAGCTACACTTCATCTAGGTTCAACATATTTGTGGTAATTTATATCACTCACCCTGGGAACATCAGCAAGGATAGAATAATATCCAGAAGTTTGAAGAATGACATCAGAAGTCACTCTCTTCTCTCCGCCTCTTAGGTCTTCTTCTCTTTAGCTTGGTTCCTCCCTCAGACAGACAACCCTCTCAGCCCCACGAGAAGGCTGCCAGATCCTCTAGGATTACACACATCCTCACAAATCCATGTCCTATGAAAACAACTATCCCCTTCAACATTTCAAATCAAAATCCCCTCTCAAAAACTTGAGGGAGCCCCAATTACTGTTTGATTGAACTCACCTAGATTTAAATGATAAAATGTACAAGGGTTTCCTTTGATTTTAGCCAATGGAGACAACAGAAAACCATACCTATGAATTTCTTCTATGTTTGACCAAAAGAGTGACCAAAGGGCATTCTTTTGGTTTAAAATGTCACTTGCATAATAACTGACTCAACAAATTCTGACCTGGAATACATCCAGGAATACACATGTGTGCACATGTACCCAGACACACAAAATAAAACTGTACAATTTTGGAAAATTAAGACTGAGGAATAATGTAGGGTGAGAATCTGGAAACAATTTTAACTCAATATAAAGCTATTGAGTTCTGCTAAAACTGTAGTCTTGATAACATGAAAAAAGATGAAGTATAGTCGATCCTCAATAGATATTGAGTAAGTGGATGAATGAAGTCATTAGACAGAATTAAAACAAGGTGAGTGGTGTGTCACAGAAGCCGACATTAAAAACTGTTTCAATGAAGACAAAGAAATAAAATCTAGGTAATTCTCTGGGCATATTAAAAGTGAAAGTGAGTTTGGGAAGCTAAAAAATGCCATGATAAAAAATTAAATTAGATATTAGAGAATATTCTCTGCTGGTTAATATTTAGTTAATGTTTGAAATTTTTGATCCATAAAATTATTCATACATCAATTTAGCAAATAAAACAACTATTTATTGAGCATATAATATATATCAGATACTGTGATAAGCACTTGGAATATAAAATGAAATTAGGTGTTGCTTATCAGGGTATCTCTGGTGAAAACAATAAGCAGGGAAAGATGGGAATCAGTAGAGTATGAAAACTCAAAAAAGATGGGTAGAATTGAGAGGTTAAGTCTGAAGCATACCAAGTGCTGAGTGAGGGGTCAGGGGTAACTTAGGAAAACTTAACCCATTAATTCTAAGAGAGAGTTGACCATGTTTCTGTCACAATAAGAAACTAATAGAGTGTGTCCATACATACAACAAGAGTGGGGCTGAGCACAGCGTCTAGGAGCCAAATGAGGACGAGTGCCTGGACCAAGGGAGATGGAATAAGGTGCATAAATAGGACAATGTTATCAAGAAAGGACCTCAGCATGGTAGGGCATTTTCCAGACAAATCTCAGTATTGTCCAGTGAAACCCAAAAAAGTGTCTTCCAGATGGCTTGTCTAGCATGTTTGCTATTATATTTATTCTTTGATTCATGGGATTAATTAATGGTTTACTTAATAAACTCTGTTATTAATTTTTGCAAAACTCACTAAAAAAGGAGTCATGAAGTTTGGAGAATTGGTTTTCTAGTAGCCCATGGGACAGCCATTTTTTCTCAAAAGGTCTTTGCTCTCATCAAAAGAAGTTAGGGTCTGGGTAGGGAAGAACAATGCTTTAAGTCAGCTAAATCAAGAGCTTGGAATCCAACAATATTTAATTTCAGAATTCTAAATCAGAGTGCAAAACACTTCAGCCAGAGCCTCACAGGCCTCAACTGTATAATGGGGATAAGAGGCACCTCACAAGGTCACTGGGAAAATTAAATGAGATGCGATATGACAAACTGCAGTACAATGTACAGTACACTCATTAGCCTTTTTTTTTTATTGTTTTGGCTTGATTTCCTAACTATACACTAGAAACTCCCTGTGTTTGTCTTAGTATCAATAATTTTCATTTAAATGTCCTTGTAGTAATAGAAAATTTTTGGCAGTGAACTTCTCAAGTAGTTAAAGTCACTTGACCTTTAGCCTCTTGCTTTAAAAAAAATCTCTCAAGAGGTATGTTAAATGGCCCAGAAATACATTGCCTGTCATATCTTATTGCTTAATTAATGGCCAACTAAGATGGCCTGTATGGACTGCCCTGAAGTAATTGCTAACTGATCTTCTCCTCGAGGAAAAGAATTAACTTCACAACAGCAGAAGTGTCATAGAGCATTTACTGTATTTAAATTTCTACAACCCTTAGAAGAGACAGCATACAATGGCTGGTTAACTGAGCATACAAACATCAACTGAGAGATAAAAAGTGCTCTGTTGTTTACTGTGCCAGACAGGGAATCATACATTACTGGTTTCTGAAAACTGCTTTGTGAATCAAATAAAAAGCTACCAGATAAGCATTTTTATTTTAGCCATATTTGTGATAGAACTGGAAGTCACTGAATTCTTCTAATAATAATTCTTTTTAAAATGTTGTTTGAAATTGTTCCACTTGAAGATAAATGGAACTCTGGAGAATGGGATGAAGATATACATATTGTGAAAGTTCATTGATTCAAAATGGGTGATAGAAAGTATATTCTAAAATAAAGGAAAAACTGGTGATATTTTAAATTCTTTTTCTTTCAAGATAGTAATATGAACTGACTTGCTAATAAAATACCTGCAAATAATTCTGGATCTTTTATAATGATACAAAGTGTTTATGATTAAATATGAATATTGACCCTCTCAGAGACCCTAATCTACTCATCTCTAAAGAACTCAAATGACTAGCATTTAGAGAGTCATTACAGTGTTCTCAAAATAACATTTTCAGTATGTTCATGAAGCTTTGAAATTTTTAGCTTTAAAAACCTACTTTAAGCCACTTTGAGAGGGGAAAAGTATCCAGATGGATCCCTCCATCTGAAAGCAGCCATCCCCTCACCTGGGCTCTGGAGAAGGAAGAAAGGGAAAAAGGAGAGAGAAATAATTGGCAAGTAAAGATGTGAGTTAAAAAAGATCAATGAAAGGAGAAAGGTGGAGAGAGGGCAGGCTAAGCAAGCCAGGATAATTTAGAGTTCCTCAGATACAGGAAAACTGAGTCAAAGCTGCCAGGATTAAGAAGCAGTGCCTTAGTGCTGCTTATAAATCAAAATGCTATACTTTTAAAATAAGATGATTTTTTTTAATTATTAAAATAATTCTTAACTTTATCTTGCAAAATGTCACTTTTCCCATTTCCTCCTGTTGATATCCCATTGTGGCAACACCAGATCTACTCCCAAGAGCAAATGGGTTACAAGAGTAGCATTGCGACCTGGAGTGTTACAGCTTTGTAGCAGTTAATCAGAGGCAACTGAATACATTTGTTTAGGATGCCACACATCCCTAGGGTGAGTATTTGTTTTATAGTCTTGGCTTCTCAAAACGCTCTTTATCCAAGTTGCCAAGAGTAACATCATTCAATTTGTAACTCAATATTTCATCAACAACGTTCATGTGTAGTAGACACACAGAAGACAGAAACCCTTGAAACTAAAAGGTGGGTGGAATAACAGGGCTGACGTGAAGCCCAGCGCTGAAGGGCAAAAGACCGATGAAAACAATCAGTGTCCTGTGTCAATTCTGTTTTTAGGTACCTTTGCCTTCCTGCCTGACTCATGGATTTTATATTACCCATAAGCTGCCGTAACACTGAGATGTGAAATTGGGGGGATTTGAAATAAATGGAGCTAAATAGAACTTTTGGATGAAGAATCTCTGGTTTGTTCAGATCTGTTAAAGTAATAGGGGAAAGCATAAAAGGATCAAGGAAAAAAAGGCCCCAATCTTTGTTGGATGAGTGATAAAACAGCATTACTTGGGGAAAATTGGCCTGACCTTCACCTGCATGATGCTTCTGCTGCCTCAGTGATTCTTGCTTTGCTCTGATTAGGTAAAGATTGCCCCTTTCCCTGCAAGGAAAAGTCAAAGAACAAAAAGGGGAACAATTCTTGACTGAACTATAAAAGATTTATTTTTTTAATCACAGTTGGACTCATCCAAGACAGTTTCTAATCTTATATTTTTAGGCTTAAAGAAAACAAAACAAAACAAAAAAACCCTGCCTTTTAAAAGAAATTCTTTGGATCATTTTCTTTACAACCTCTAGTCTAGATCTCAACTCATATTTCTTGGATGTATTTTTTTAAAAAAAGAAAGAAACTCTTCCCACTTGAAATGATAGCTTTATCATTTCTTTTAGGCTCTCCACTAAGTTCTGCCGGAGAAGGACGGGAAGAAAGGAAACACAAGGCCTCCTCAACATCAGTTGGCGAGTTCCGCCAACGTTCCAAGTAAAGCTGAAACGATTTCCCACCCTCACGTCTCTGTGGATCCCTGCGGAAAGCAGAGCTCCATGGAACTATAATATTAAGTTGCAGACTCTGTCTGTTCATATAGACCAGAGCTTTTCTGTGACATTACTGTCAAACAGCCCCCTGTGTGACTAATATTTTTAACAGCATGCTATTTAAAATTTGACAAGGATATAATAATTCATTCTTCAGATAGTCAACATGCTATGAGAGTAAGTCATGTCTTTAAAGTATCTTTCAAAGGGGCTATTAAAAGTAGGTTAAATTTTTCCCCCTATAGCATGCAATTTCATTTTGGCTGTACCACTTCAACCACATAAAATTAAATTTTGACTTGAGAGTGACCTACTGAAAATTCAATGGAAAAATAAGGGGAAAGATTTAAATTACTGATTCAAAGGTAACTAACATGTCTGTCTGCAATTTAGCATACAGTTTGCTAAGCCCTCTGAGAATCTTATGTTTCTGGTAGTCAGTATTTTCCTCTTAGGATTCAGATTGTGTTTTTAATGGAAATGTTGTCAAATTTAATGGAATGTAATATCTTGTTGTGATATATAGACGTAAGGCAACACAGGAAAGAATTATCCATACGTATTTTCTGCCACAATCCTCCTCTCCATTCCTGGCCGCCTTCTAACCCATGATCCAACCATCCAGACCAACTACACATCCTCTACAATAAACTCTGCTCTTTTAACTCCTATGAAGTTGTTAACTGCTGACTCGCTGCTTTGAAATCCTTTTTTTCCCCCAATAATAGAAATGTATTCTAAATTATTATTAACAATATACTGATTTTGATGACTCCAATTTCAGAAGGGTATAAGGCAAGAGAAATTAATATGATTACCTTAATAAGAGTAGAATGTTCAGTGCCTAGAGAAAGAAGGCTTGAAGACGTTTACTGCAGAGCTATCTATAGCATATTCCACTGAGGCCAATGGGAATCACAAAAGTATTGTGTGATTTCACAGACAGAATTTTGGTATCTTTTATTTTGAGTTGTTATAATTACTAAATGTATTTTCTTTAAAATCTTGTGTATATATGTGTCTATGTGTATATACACAAAAAAGTTTATATATACAGTTGAACGCTTGAAAGCTGTGTGGGTTACAGTTGCCGACCCACCACACAGTCAAAAATCCCTGTGAAGCTTTACTGTAGGACCTCCATGTCTGTGGTTCCACATCTAAGGATTCAATCAACCATGAATTGTGTAGTACTATAGTACATATATAGTGAAAAAAAATTGAGTATAAATGGACCCACGCCATCCAAACCCATGTTATTCAAAGATCACCTGTATAAAAAAGTGTATATATATATATATATATATATATATATATATATATATATATGCCAGGCAGGATAGGCTAGGTTATGCAGTGGTAACAAACAGCACTAAAATCTCAATAGTTTAACACAACCAAAATTAAATTTTTAATCAGGCAAGTCCACTGCAGCCTCCTGGGTCACTTTCTACAGCACCTGTATTCTACACGTTTACTTGTTGTCACAGTGTACTTTGATCTCATGGCACACGTAATTTCCACAGTCATCTCTGCAGAAGACCACGAAAAGAGTGCAAGTAATCAAAGGCTTCACCTAGCCCCCCTGCTCATATTTTATTGGCCAAAGCATTTCACATGGCTAAAACCCACCAGCAAGGGGACAAAGAAGTACAATTTTCCTATGGGACCCACAGAAGATGAGAACCAGAGATTGGTGATCAGTACTACTGTCTACCACAAATGCAGAAAATGTTCACAATCAAATGCCTTGCTTTTCTTTTATCTCCAAATTACTCTCAACTTCACTCTATGGTATATAATTATTGCTGAGAGCAAAGTGTACTAAAAAGTGTATTAAAAAGCCAAAACTCCCAGTGGTCATCCACAGATACCGTTTTATTTTACCATTATGTAAACAAAGAAGAACGTCATCCTTCAAGATCTCAAATGTTTTGGATATATATATATACACACACACACACACACACACACATACATAACATAACTTCACAAAGCAGGAAAAGTATTAGAAAAAGTGAACCAAGTAAAAAGAATATGTTACAAAATCGCTCACAGGAACAATAACCTAAGTGGAATATGAGATAAAATGCTTTAAAAACAGGTTAACATTTTTCTTTTCTATTCTTTTATCGTGAAAATATATAGCCTATACCTGCCAATTTTAACTGCTTGGCAATTCTTCCAAGGATTTACTCAGGCCATGCATTTAATGACAAATGTGTGGGCATCATCTGAGATGGGAATTGAGATGCTCAAAACTGCAGTCAGTATCTCCTATTGCTTTATACTCCATCAAAGATGATGCAAGCTGACTTCAAAGGGAGCTCGGTACTTGCATCAACTCTGCAGGGGTGTTGAGTAAAATGAGGAATGAAAAACAGGAACACCATTATGTTTTGAATTTCAAGTCCTAAATCATTATTTCCTAGCTGTGCATGAGGTTACGTAGACAGAAAATAAAATGACAACTGGTCATGTCATTGGGATGATGATATAGGAGGATCGGGAAGCTTCAGAAGAGGAATTTTTTTTAAGTCACATTAGAAAATAAATCTCTCTCCCCTGGTGTTCAGATATTCCTAGGACATTTTTCAGTGATAGAGTGACACTCTGGTACCCCCATAATGCCCAGGTGCCTGCTGGGGATTGACCTGTTTCAGAACTCTTTTCTCAAGAGAAATAATGTGCTACCCCTGAAGATAATTAACTGTGAGGTATCCAGACAGTCACTTACCTCTGCCATTGGGCCTCCATTTCTAAACAGAAATTTGTATGGCTATTTGTCAGTAATGGAGAACTCGTTATTAACATTAGAAAGCTAAAAGTATGCAATTTTATTTTAAAAACACATTTATTTTGCCTTTCTAATGTGTGTACAGAATACCGTTTCTCACTTGGTGCTATATTCATGGCGTGGACTTAATGGCTTGAAAGAAATTCAGATGATCCATTCATTTAAAAAATAAGATCTTTGAAAGTGCCTAAGTATTTAGTTACAGTCAATTTCTAAAATAATATCCATGCTGAAATGTGTGTGTGTGTGTGTGTGTGTGTGTGTGTGTGTATTTATGTGTGTGCATATTTAGTGACAAAAGGCAAAATAATTTATAGGACTAATTCTGGGTGCATATTTAAACAAGACAATTCATATTTACTTGAAAAGCAAGAATGCCTCTGGATTTAGTTAAGTATCTCAGTATAGTAATATGTGATTTATAATGTTCCTGGAAGTGTTTTTTACAGCACTACTTTTGAAAAATAAATGAGGAAATTCTTAGCCAAGGCTGTACTTAAATTATGGTTTTATGATTTGTCATGAAGCACTAGAAAGTCACGAAAGGCAAAATGAAGCTGGAACTCATTGTGTTTCTCATAGTGTCATTAGAAGAGAAGCAGTCTTTACCATAAGAACATGGCCAGTATTTTTGAACCAAACTTTTACACTAGTTGACCTTTAAAAATTCATTACATTCCACTCTCGCCACTGTTATTCAACATAGTTTTGGAAGTCCTAGCCATGGCAATCAGAGAAGAAAAAGAAATAAAAGGAATACAAATTGGAAAAGAAGAAGTTAAACTGTCACTGTTTGCAGATGACATATACATAGTGTTTCTATACATAGAAAATACATATTTCTATACATAGAAGATCCTAAAGATGCCACCAGAAAACTACCAGAACTAGTCAATGAATTTGGTAAGGTTGCAGGATACAAAATTAATGCACAGGAATCTCCGGCATTCCTATACTAGTAATGAAAAATCAGAAGGAGAAATTAAGGAAACAATCCCATTTACTGTCACAACAAAAAGATAAAATACCTAGGAATAAACCTACCTAAGGAGGCAAAAGACTTGTACTCAGAAAACTATAAAACACTGATGAAAGAAATCAAAGATGACATAAACAGATGGAGAAATATACCATATTGGAAGAATCAATATTGTGAAAATGACTATTCTACCCAAAGCAATCTACAGATTCAGTGCAATCCCTATCAAATTACCAACGGCATTCTTCACAGAATTAGGACAAAAAATTTTACAATTAGTATGGAAACACAAAAGACCCCGAATAGCCAAAGCAATCTTTAGGAAAAAACCCAGAGCTGGAGGAATCAGGCTCCCTGACTTCAAACTATACACAAACCTACAGTAATCAAGAGAGTATGGTACTGGCACAAAAATAAAAATATAGATCAGTGGTACAGGATAGAAAGCCCAGAGATAAACCCACACACATACGGCCACCTAATTTATGACAAAGGAGGCAAGAGCATACAATGCAGAAAAGACAGCCTCTTCAATAAGTGGTGCTGGGAAAACTGGACAGCTACATGTAAAAGAATGAGATTAGAACACTCCCTAACACGATACACAAAAATAAACTCCAGATGGATTAAAAACCTAAATGTAAGACCAGACACTATAAAACTCTTAGAGGAAAACATAGGAAAAACACTCTTTGACATAAACCACAGCAGGATATTTTTTGACCCACCTCCTAGACTAATGGAAATAAAAACAAAAATAAACAAATGGGACCTAATGAAACTTCAAAGCTTTTGCACAGCAAAGGAAACCATAAACAAGACAAAAAGATAACCCTCAGAATGGGAGAAAATATTTGCAAATGAAACAGTGGACAAAGGATCAATCTCCAAAATATACAAACAGCCCAGGGAGCTCAATATCAAAAAAACAAACAATTCAATTAAAAAATCGGCAGAAGACCTAAATAGACATTTCACCAAAGAAGGCATACAGATGGTCAAGAGGCACATGAAAGGATGCTCAACATCACTAATTATTAGAGAAATGCAAATCAAAACTACAATGAGGTATCACCTCACACCGGGCAGAATGGCCATTGTCAAAAAATCTAGCCCACGTGCAGCAGCAAAGACCCAATGCAGCCAAAAATAAATTAATTAATTTAAAAAAATCTAGAAACAATAAATGCTGGAAAGGGTGTGGTGAAAAGGGAACCCTCCTGCACTTTTGGTGGGAGTGTAAATTGATACAACCACTATGGAGAACAGTATGGAGGTTACTTAAAAAACTAAAAATAGAACTACCATATGACCCAGCAATCCCACTACTGGGAATATACCCTGAGAAAACCATAATTCAGAAAGAGACATGTACCACAATGTTCACTGCAGCACTATTTACAATAGCCAGGAGATGGAAACACCCTAAATGTCCATTGACAGATGAATGGATAAAGAAGATGTGGCACATATATACAATGGAATATTACTCAGCCAGGAAAAGAAATGAAATTGAGTTACTTGTAGTGAGGTGGATGAACCTCGAGTCTGTCATACAGAGTGAAGTAAGTCAGAAAAAGAAAAACAAATACCGTATGCTAACACATATATATGGAATCTAAAAAGAAAACCAATGGGACTGATGAACCTAGTGGCAGGGCAGGAATAAAGAAGCAGACATAGAGAATGGATTTGGGGACACAGTGTTGGGGAGGAGGAAGCTGGGGCGAAGTGAGAGTAGCATCAACATATATACACTACCAAATGTAACATAGTTGGCTGGTGGGAAGCAGCAGCATAGCACAGGGAGATCAGCTCGGAGCTTTGCGATGACCTAGAGGGGTGGGATAGGGAGGGTGGGAGGGAGGCTCAAGAGGGAGGGGATATGGAGATATATTTATGCATATGGTTGATTCACTTTGTTGTACAACAGAAACTAACACAGTATTGTGAAGCAATTATACTCCAATAAAGATCTATTAAAAAAATGAAAAAATATTCATTACATGAGAGCCATTTGTACATTCTACAGGTATGAAAACACACACACACACACACACACACACACACACACACATATAGAATCAAATGATCATCTTGATGAAGCAGGATAAGAAATCTTGATAGTACTTCTTAGACTCATATATCATTTTTCCAGAGTGACTTCTGCCATGATTCCATTGAAGTATTTAGTGTTTTCTTCACTGATATTACTAAAAGATCCCTTTTCACCATAGTTACTGACCTGTATCTTTTGCTCCTTATATACCTTTATTGTTATGAATATGACAGTTTTTAGGTCAGTGGTTTCCAAAGTAGGATACCTATAACTTAGAATCTGTGCAACTCAACTTTTTTAGGTAAAAATATATATAAATAGAAATTCGACTTTATTATTTTTAGTTTTGTTTATACTTTATAAAATATACAGTATATTACATATTAAAGTACATGTATTTTAATCTTTTAAGATAACTATGTTGGGAGTACACACTTAAACATTTATAATGAAAAGAATGTACAAATAAAAATGTTTAGATCACTAGTCCAGATATCATTAAGCTTTGCAAAGCTTAAAAAATAAATATAATGATATATTTATTATACTTTAAATGACCAAATACCAGATGGATTTTCACATTAATACAGAATGTACTTAGATTGCCAATGGAAAAATTACTGGCATCAAATATTGATATTTTTGTCAGAGGCTAATCATGATATCACTTAGGAACTATTCTAATGGGCAAGACCCACACTTTTCAGATATACTCGATTTTGTTTGATACAGTATTTATTTCCTAATGTAAAGTGCCTGATCTATGAAATTAGATTAAAATTTTGATACAGGAAATTGGTTTTACATATAAAATTTTTGACTAATAATTTGAAAGTCAAGTACTTCTAAATATCACTAATATCTTACTGATTGACTACCTTCTGTCTCTATGTGTCAACATAAGATGGTGAGTGTAGAGTAACAGTGTCTTTGAAAGGGGGCTTTCCTAATCCAGAAATATTGGGATTTGGTATGTGCCACTTAACATTTCATCTTTGTACCTGTAAGATTTCATATAGCGTTACTCCAGCTTCATCTATCAATGTTGATAGTAACAGAATGGGGAACTACGATCCCACAAACTGCACGGTGTGCACGCCCCCCCCCCAAAAAAACTATATATATATTTTACAATGAGTACTGGAGTTTGATCAATCATCAAAGTAAGAGCTTATTAACCTCACTGCCCCTATCCACCCCCACCTTCCAAGACCCTTCCATGGAGACAGAAACGATCCCCATGCAATTTGGGCATTAACTCAACAGATATTTATCGAGAACCTACTGTGTTCCTGGCACTATTCTGTCTATAAGAGGTATACCAGTGGGAAAAAAAAAGACAAAAACCCGCTCCTGCACTGCTACTGCAATCTATTTGATACGAGAGCAGCTCCCCATAAAAATCTATACCTTAAATGCCGGAAAATATTCAAACACCACAGCTATGTTTCACTACTGCTTAAGATGACCAGTGTCAGAGACTACCATAAAATCCATTTGAGATCCTAAAGCTTAACTTAGCTTTTCTACACTCTATGTAGTTTGGCGTTTAGACTGAGAATTGGCTCGCGTCTTGGCAGTAATACTACCACTAAGCTTCCAGTCTGCCTCACAGGTTACAATTTAATAAGAAAAATAAATGACAGCAGATGTTATACACAGTTACATTAGGAGAATTGCACACATCTAGTTCTAATCAAGCCATTTTTCACCCAGCTGAAGGTAAGAGAAGTTACTTTTAAAGGGTTCTGAATCAATGGGAAAATATTTGCTGAAGCCATGACCCCATCGGAGATAACCTGACTACTCCTGGGGGAAAACATTTTCTAAATGTTCCCACAATTTGATATACTATTCTTGAAGAATAGTGTGAATTATGAAAGGATATATTCTGGTTGGTAAGAAGATGGATGGAACTTCTTTATATATTATTTCATTTTCATGCATTTATTTAATAAACATTCTTTGAGCACATTATAGGAAAGAATTGTTGTGAGCGGTAATGCTCAGGGTCCTTGAGGTCCACAGAACTTAATATCGACTTGGAAAGAGACCTTATAGACCCAGGGAAAGTTAGATAATAAAATAATCAAGAAAGATTAAAAGACAAAGTCTGATGAAGTTGCCAATTTTGGATATGAAGCTATGTGACCTTGGGAAAGTTAATCTCACTGATTAAGAGAACAACTGTTACCATCATAGGTTCAAAAGAAGCAGCTGTCATTATTGGATTATGAGACATGTTTGCTCTTAATTATATAATCACCCTGAGCTGATATGAACAGTCTTTTCTCAGATCCCTGTACCACCTCAAGTTGGCTGTTCCAAAATGAAAATTTATTTTTTCTTTCTTCTCTTCCTTCACTTGCTTCCAGAGTGTTACTTTGTGCTTGCTGTGAGCGGGGCAAATGCAGGGAGTACCATTATTCATCCAGCGTGGCATTCCCTGTGCCAGCATCCAATTCTCTTACTACCCCTGACTGTCAGGGCACCCACTGATTGTGCATGGAATCTCCAGCCTTCCTGCCTAACGATCGCTGTTTGTAATAGACAATTCAAACAACAGATGGAGACTCTGATGCTCTATTTTCAACCCATTACATTGAAGAAAACCCACAGTGGTGGATCTCTAGTAGAGAGGAGATTGAATAGGTTATGTATTTAACAAACCAAGGTTATCACTGTAGCAGGATAATATCCTGTGAAACCACCCCCATTCCCTCCCATACCCCAAATTTCTTGTATCAGCATCAATATAGAAACAATCAATTGAGGAAACTCTTAGGTTTTTATTTTTACATTCATAGTCAGCTCAGTTCCTTTCAAATGTTATTTTGACACAGAATGGACAAGAAAGGAAAACCTTTCATAGTTCAAGTATTTCAGCTTCTCAGATTTTTCAGAACTCAGTCCTCATCTATAACTGGCTGGATTATAGATACCAGAAAGAACTGGCCTTTATCAAGTCATTCCCAAACTTACCTTCTCCCTATGGGATATGGAGATAATATGACAGACCCTTTCATTTGTCCCCTGCCCCTCCCCACAACACACATTGTTTCCATATGGATGCCCAGCTCAACTACATTTCCCCACCTCCCTTGTGACTAGGTATGGACAAAAGATTCATTTCTCATCAGTGAAATGTGAAAAGGAAAGTGAGGTGTGCAACTTCTGCTTAAAAGGCACTAGCCCTGGACATGTGCTCCTTTTTCCTTGCCATTTGGATGAAAATAAATGAAGATGGCTGGAGTAATCTTTGAAGTCATATGTAGAAGATAGATTTCTAGAGCTTTGAATGTAGCCCAGTGACAACCATGCTTGGCTGTTCACGAGAATCACCTGGGAAGTTTATAAAACGAAACAGTGGCTGAGCTTCAACCACAGGATTCTGATTTAATTATTTGGTTTGGGGCCCAGGAACTATTATTATTATGTCATTGTTGTTACGGATCTCCTGGTGTTTCTAAGGTGACAACACTGAAGGAGCCCAGTGCAGTAAATGGTTACGACCTGATATGCCCTTCCCAGCTCATTCTTTCCCTTAAGATGGAGACTCCACTGCCCTCAAACACAAGACCCATCAAATTTATGCCTAAGAAGTAACGATTTTCCACTTGTTCAGCTTAGTTGAGATAGAGAGAGTCTATGGAAAGGAATCAGAGTTATCCATTTAAAGCAAATGAAACAAAGAAACTTACTTGCCTCTCCCAAGTCTCTGCTTCCACTCCTGCCCAAGCAGCCAGAAAGATCCCTTAAAATGAGAAATAAGATCATGTCAAAGCCCTGCAGTGGCTCTCCATTTTAATCAGAATAAAAGCCAAAGTTTTTACAACGTCTTACCAGACCTCATACACTATGGTCCCTCTGAGATCAACACCTACTTCTCTTCCCTTTGCGCACTCTGCTCCAGGTCTACTGGCCTTTTTGTGGTTCTTGGAACACATCACATACTCTTCACCTCAGGGCCATTACATAGACTCTACCTAGGTCTAGAATACTCTTTTCTAAATAACCAAGTGGCTAATTTCCTCACTTCCTTCAAGTACTTGCTCAAATGTCAACTTTTCAACGAGGTGTACTTTGGCCATCCTACTTAAAATTGCAATTTTCCCACCCCTCTACACTCTCAAATTTCCTTTTGCTACTCTCTTTTTTTTTTTTTTTTTTTGCGGTACGCGGGCCTCTCACTGTTGTGGCCTCTCCCGTTGCGGAGCACAGGCTCCGGACGCACAGTCTCAGCGGCCGTGGCTCACGGGCCCAGTTACTCCACGGCATGTGGGATCTTCCTGGACCAGGGCACGAACCCGCGTCCCCTGCATCGGCAGGCAGACTCTCAACCATTGCGCCACCAGGGAAGCCCTGCTACTCTCTTTTTGTTTTCACTTGGAAATTATTACATTGTTACGAACTACACAATTTCTTATTTATGATGCTTACTCTCACTGTCATTTTACCCCCACTAGAATGGAAGCTCCATAAGAATAAGGATATTTTGTTGTCTAACTTGTTCATTCCTATATCCCAAACCCCTACAACAACATAGTGTAAGTACTCAAAAACTGAATGAATGGATGAATGAACTAAAATATCTAAATTATTCTAGAAGAGATTTATTGAATATCTACTATGGAGAGAACAAAGAAATAGAAATTGTTTCTGTCCCCAAGGATTTCAAAGAAGGGTACACAAATTTGATTTTGGATATAAAGAGCATGGTGTCAATATTGTGTGATTTGCAGACTTCCAAGCAGAACTCTCACTACAAAATACTTTTTTACACACACACCTGTGGATGCACACACTCACACTTACACACAGACATACACATTGTCTTAATGCTTTATGTTTCCATTGGATTCCAAAGACACAGGCCTTTGTAAGCTGATGCTTAAAAGAAATTATAATTGATAGAAGAGAGTATAGTGCTAGTAAAAGTGGAATCAGTGAATGATAACTCTGGGAATGGAAGAGGCAGAGTCTCAGGGAAAGGAAGAGCAAGGTGTAGAGAAAATTTGTTTGCTTCACAATATTGCCTAGAAATGACCCTGATTAAACAATGAGTTGACACTATTTTAGTCAACTGAAGAAGGTTAGAAATCTGCTATAGCAAAGTGCCCACATAGTGGGGACTCAATAAATATTTACTTTAAATAAATGGATGAATGAAGAGTAAGCAGCATGATTTATGATTGTCTTTTCATCATTTACCTTTCCCTACAAAATAAGGTCTTCTTATTTAGATTAATATGCTCACTTTCAGATTAATACGCTCTTCCTCTCCCCACAAAATGGCTGTTAGGTAAAAGGATAAAACAAATGTTTCGGCATAAAAACTATGCGAGATATCTTTTGAAATCTGTGCAGTATCTTCCATCTGTACCTGCTGTGCATAATTTCAGAATCCACTGCTTTCATCAAGTAAAGAAAACCCGTTTGCTCTTTCATCTGTGCGTCATATCACACTAATTTTCATCAAAACCAGCCAAACCTTTATGAGCTACCAGTCCCCAGGCTTCCTGGAAGGCTCCCCTGTCTGCTTCTGGTATAAGCAGAGTTAGGCCCTGAAGTCTGAACTGTGGAAAATTTCAGTTGTTTCTGTAAGCTATGGTAAGTCCTGTGTTTATATCAGGAAAATTGACTATTGATCATTATTTTCCTAAAGAGAGAGGCTCATGAATTTCACATGCTCATGCCTTTTTTGGTCTTTAATGTCCTTATTCCAAACCTGACATCTTCTGTATGCATCAGGGAGACCTAATCTTAAGTACAAAGTAATAGGTTCTTTCCAAAGTATAACTTGTGCTTCTTGAGGTTCTATCAGTCAGGGGCTACTATGATAGGTAGGTCATATTACTGAAAAAATAAATACATTTATCCAAGTATGCATCCTCCCTATTTTTTAGGAAATTCTCACTCTCCCTTCAAAAATCCCCATTCATTTATTTGTGGAGTTCCTCAAGAGCTGTCTCCTATGTCTCAGCTGGCATTATGATCTGTTCTTGCTTAAATTCAAACACTGATTCATGCTCTGTTGCCAAGGATGCTGAAAGTGACAAAGCTGCTCCAGAAGTTGGTGATGATTGCCAAGGTCTACATGAAAGTTGCCAATATTTATTGCTGCAAGTACTGCCTCTACAAAGTGAAAATAGCTATGGTTTGGGCACAGAGTCCCATCACTAAGAAAGCCTTGGACACTAAGTCCCAGGTCCAAAGAAGCTACTAATAATAAACCAATCTTATGCCAAGCCCGCATTATGTATTCTATAACTTTTCTTGTTCTGAAACAATGACAGGTTTCATGACAAAGTAACATCAATCACTTTTTCCCTCCTTTTAAATTTCAGTGCATTAAATGCTTTGAGTTTCATGCTCTCAAAATGTTAAAAAGTTTAAGGTTACAGCCTCTATTCATTGCTGTTCTGGCTAATGCGACTTCATGGACAAAGGTATGTATATTGCAGAAAAAAGAAATAGATGAGGAAACCAACTGGGGTAGTCAGTAAAGGAAGACAGTGTAAACTAAATACCTTAATTTTTCACTGCCTTCCATGACAAATCCATTGTATGCTTGGTCTCTTTCTTCCCACAATATGAATTCCTTCTAAAGGGACTTCACAAATCCCTGAAAAGTTTAACGCCCTGGCAGTTCTGCCCTCAAGTCTCCTCAGTTACTCCTATATGCATTAATTCATAAGAGATAAGATACCATCACATCACCTCCTCTCTACTATGTAAAAAGGGCTTTACATTCTACAGATTTCACTTATAGAGTCTCAATCAAATATGGGATTATTATATGGCAGCTACAGTGACAAAAAAATTCTCAGGCATAATTTAATATTGGTTATACATTGGGAATTATAATTTAACTATCCTTCACAAAAAGAGAACAATCCTATCAGTGCCATCATCTTCAAGCTAAAAAGAATAGACTTTAGTGCATTCTTATTGGTAAAATGAAGGAAACGTACAGAAATCTGAACACTAAGAAAGAAAATTGTGGATTTGGAGAAGAGAGAATGGGAGATCAAGCTTAATATTACAGGTATTCCAGAGTGGAAAAAAAAAAAAGGGAGACACACAAACTAATTAATAATGTAATAAAAGAAAACATTCCCAAGCTAAAGAAATACTTCATCCTGTAGATTAAAAGCTACCAATAAGTTTAAAATGAATGATTTATAATCACGTGTACTTTCATAAAAGTACAAATGCCTGAGCTCAATCCCTGAAGATTCTGATCAGCTGGGACTGAGGTGGTACCTCGACAACTGTACTTTAAAAATTCCTCAGATGTGATTCTGATAAACAACCCTAGGTTGAAAATGATTCTTCAAAGCACACTCTTTATAGATAAGAATACATATCTAGATAGTTTCTCAAGGAAATAAAAGAAGTGGAGGAAAGAGTGATGGGGGAGGAAAGGAAGAAAGGAAGGAAGGAAAGAAGGAAGGGAGGAAGGAAGGAAGGAAGGGAGGGAGGGAAGAAGAAAGAAAGAAAGGAAGATGTTTTAAAAGTCAGGATGAGAGTAGGTAAGGGTGGTTTTAAATTAGTGAAACCCTTATCTATTTTAATATGAGGTTAATAGATATTGTACAAAATTAATAAATAGCAGTATAGTCATATAATTTAGAGAATAAAACTGATCACTTTAAAACAGTTACCATTGTTATAAGTGGTTTCCTCTGCAGACTAAGACTTTTGATGTGAAGAAGGGTAGGCAAATATAAGACCGTACACAATATTTTTTTATTCCCATGCATTATTTTCAAATACAATGATAAAACTTAAAAATAACAACATTTGTTGTTTATAATAATTACTAACATTTATTGAATATTTATTATCTCCATGTTACTACTATACTAAACATTTTAACTGCATTATGTAATTAAATATTACCTTTATGTAATTTAAAAACCCTATGCAGTAGGTAAAATTATACCTATTTTCCACTGGAAGAAACTGAGGCTTAACAAAGTTAAGTAACTTGCCTAAGATCACAGAACTGGCAAGGGAAGCATGTGTCTAACTTCCAAGTCCACACTCTCAACTGCTTTGACAAACTCTAAAGAAGAACATACATGCAATTATTACAAAGGAGACTCTAAATAGAGTATACATTTATTAATTGATTCAATATACAATATTTCATATTTTAACATTTAGATCCCCTGTAGCTATTACAAAAATTTCTCTATGAAACTTGGATCAAAAAAATATCAGTTTTCTTTTTTAAATCAATTAAATCTTTTCCAAGACCCCACCTGCCAGGATGGAAGAAATTCAGCAATAATCATGCTTGAAAGGGCCCTCTTTTCTTTCTAGGGTCGTGGCAGAATTATAAGATGGCGCTCATTTTGGCGAGGGGACGCGGGGCTCGCAGGCCACCGTGGTGGCCATCACAGCCATTGTTCTTCCTAATATCCGGATTCGAGGACTCTTGTCTGGGCTAACTCAGACATAACCCGCAGTGATTTACCTGAGTGACTACAGACTCCCTGATGTCAGGGCCAGAGTGCTTTCACTAGCAACCCTGGTCAAACCTCCTGCTGAAACCTCCTGGCAAATTTTCCTCACCTACTCTGCTCCAAGTTCAGTGATTCCTCAGCATCCTTCTTGGGATCTGGAGGGTCTATTTCTGCTTCTTCCATCCCTAGGATCCCCTTTTACCAGACAATCCTGCTTAAACATTATCTCACTAAGAGAGATATTTTCTGATATTCTTAATGACTTTGAGTCAAGATAACCCCAAATGTTGAAATGTTGTCTATCTTTAGATAAAAGGTTGAAAAGGGAATATCTGAAGCTGTGAGAACAGAATACAGATGAGTGTCTCAATAAACTATTCTGCCTGAATAAAACTAAAAGGAAAGTTAAGCTCAACTTTATTACTGACCTTTCTAAGAATAATAAGATCTAAGGGGATATTTATAAGTATGTATAGATATAGATACACACACTCATATATATACATATATATTCACACACACACACACACATACACACACACATTTCAAACAGGCCAAAATAGAAAGAATAGCATAATGAACCTCTAGGACCCCATTACTCAACTTCCAACAATTATCCACTTATGGTTTCAACTATATGCCACTCATCTCCCCACCTGGAATTACTGAAAAGTACCCAGAAATCCTGGTATTTCATCTATATTTTATTATGCATCTCTAAAACATAGTCTATTTTCATTAACTTTACCACAAAACATTATCATACCTTTAAAAAATATTCATTTCATAATATGGTGAAACATTCAGTCAATGAAATTGAATTTTTAAGAACATTAAGCTAAAGCAATGTTATCAAGAATTCCTTCCAGAGTTAATGTATTAATGCTCATGATGATTTTCCACAATTATTAAGAAGCTCTTTCTTATCAACATATTTATCATATTTTAAGAGTATTTTGAGAAAAGCTTTTACTTCAATTTTACACTTTTAGAACTAATATGCTGACTACTAGCCTTCACTTTGTTCAAGTTGTATTGATTTTCTTCAGTAGGGCTTCCCTGGTGGCACAGTGGTTGAGAGTCCACCTGTCGATGCAGAGGAACACGGGTTCGTGCCCCGGTCCGGGAAGATCCCACATGCCGCGGAGCGGCTGGGCCCGTGAGCCATGGCCACTGAGCCTGCGCGTCTGGAGCCTGTGCTCCGCAACGGGAGAGGCCACAACAGTGAGAGGCCCGCGTACCGCAAAAATGAACACTTTAGGGAAGGCATCATTTTTGCGTTTCTCTAGACAGTCTGAAAGCTGCAGCAACATTATTGAGAGACTGTCAAATATCAAACACCAGCTCTTCTTTGGAAAAACAAAAATTTAGGTGATTTTGCCTTCTTGATTTGTTCAGTGCAAAGAGCTTACTTCCTCATCTCCTTCTCTGCTGGCCTCCTCTGTTCCCCCATCTCGCAAAAAAAAGAAAAAAAAAACCTAATTATTAATCTTTGACATTAAGAAGAAATGTAGAAAATTGGTTCTTCAAGAGGAACCAAATATTACACCAAAATTAACATATAATGAACTGAATTATGGAGTAAATATCTATCCAAACATTCCCCTAGGACAGGATTTGGCAAACTCCAACCTACTGGCCAAGTCCAAGCCAAGGCCTGTTTTTGTTTTACACATCTCACCAGCTATGAATGGTTTTTACATTTCCAAATGGTTGAAACAAAATTGAAAGAAGAATAATATTTTGCAACATGTGAAGTTGTATGGAATTTAAACTTGCCCATCAGTAAAATTTTATTGGCACAGAGTCATACTCTTTCATGTATATATTGTCTAGGAGTGCCTTTGTACTGTAACGACACAGTTATAGTTGCAACAGAGCTGAGATGCCCTTAGAGCCTACATTATTTACTACCTGGACCTTTGTAGGAAACATTGCCATCCCTTGCTTTAGGACAATGAAAACTTTCTAAGTATCAATTTTTAGCAATTGTTAATGAAAAATAAACACTGTCCAGTTATAGAGCTCTTACTGACATCATCACGATTCCTAGGCAAAAAACTTACCAAAGGTTACAATGCAAACAGAATCACAGATATTTATGCATGTACACGCATCCACACAAAATATTAAGAAGACAAATGCATTAAGCAAATAGTTCATATTTGTTTTGCTAATATTTAGATATGTACTGGATATGCTTCAAGTCTGCTGGGTTGGGGACATTATCTCCCACAGTTTTGTTATTTTCAGTAAAGAAACAATTGCATCTGTAGGAAGAAAAGTATACTCTGTTACAGCTGTATCAACAGAATATTCTTTTGTTTTGGAATGCAGCTGACATTGCATGTCAAGTTTAACATACTTGGCCAATGATGCAAAATATGACCTCCATTGCCCATGAGCGTAAGTTTGGAAGACTTCCCCTGAACAAGTTTTTCTTTGGGAGGAAGGAGGCTGGAGGGTATAATTATGGTTCTTTAACTTATGGTTCTATAATTTATTTAGTTTACTTAATTTTTGATTCTATAAAGTATTTTATTAAACAAAATAGTGTTCAATCTTCTAAACATATTTTTCTTATATGGAATTATGTGAACACTAGAGATTTGTTTAAATTAAGTACTAATCACTACCCATGCTGAGTGTGAGGGAAAATGTCTGAGAATTGTTATCTGTTGAAATAAGAATATTTCTCTATGCAACCACTTATCCAAACAAGCATTGTATTAGCTTTTAGCATTCATAAATTCTCTTAGTGAACAATAAATAATAATAATAATGTTCCCGTGTTTCAAATGTGTTCTTTCTTTTTAACATCTTTATTGGAATATAATTGCTTTACAATGGTGTGTTACTTTCTGCTTTATAACAAAGTGAATCAGTTATACATATATGTATGTTCCCATATCTCTTCCCTCTTGCATCTCCCTCCCTCCCACCCTCCCTATCCCACCCCTCTAGGTGGTCACAAACCACCGAGCTGATCTCCCTGTGCTATGCATCTGCTTCCCACTAGCTACATATTTTACATTTGGTAGTGTATATATGTCCATGCCACTCTCACTTTGCCACAGCTTACCCTTCTCCTTCCCCATATCCTCAAGTCCATTCTCTAGGAGGTCTGTGTCTTTATTCCCGTCTTACCCCTAGGTTCTTCAGGAACTTATTTTTTTTCTTAGATTCCATATATATGTGTTAGCATATGGTATTTGTTTTTCTCTTTCTGACTTACTTCACTCTGTATGACAGACTCTAGGTTCATCCACCTCACTACAAATGACTCAATTTCATTTCTTTTTATGGCTGAGTAATATTCCATTGTATATATGTGCCACATTTTCTTTATCCATTCATCCGATGATGGACACTTAGGTTGCTTCCATGTCCTTGCTATTGTAAATAGAGCTGCAATGACCATTTTGGTACATGAGTCTTTTTGAATTATGGTTTTCTCAAGGTATATGCCTAGTAGTGGTACTGCTGAGTCGTATGGTAATTCTATTTTTAGTTTTTTAAGGAACCTCCATACTGTTCTCCATAATGGTTGTATCAATTTGAATTCCCACCAACAGTGCAAGAGTGTTCCCTTTTCTCCACACCCTCTCCAGCATTTATTGTTTCTAGATTTTTTGATGATGGCCATTCTGACTGGTATAAGATGATATCTCATTGGAGTTTTGATTTGCATTTCTCTAATGATTAATGATGTTGAGCATTCTTTCATGTGTTTGCTGGAAATCTGTATATGTTCTTTGGAGAAATGTCTGTTTAGGTCTTCTGCCCATTTTTGGACTGGGTGTTTTGCTTTTTTGATATTGAGATGCATGTGCTCCTTGTAAATTTTGGAGATTAATCCTTTGTCAGTTGCTTCATTTGCAAATATTTTCTCCCATTCTGAGGGTTGTCTTTTGGTCTTGTTTACGGTTTCCTTTGCTGTGCAAAAGCTTTTAAGTTTCATTAGGCCCCATTTGTTTATTTTTGTTTTTACTTCCATTTCTCTAGGAGGTGGGTAAAAAAGGATCTTGCTGTGATTTACGTCATAGAGTGTTCTCCCTATGTTTTCCTCTAAAAGTTTGATAGTGTCTGGCCTTATATTTAGGTTTGTTTTTTTTGTTTGTTTTTTCTTTTGTGGTATGCGGGCCTCTCACTGTTGTGGCCTCTCCCACTGTGGAACACAGGCTCCAGATGCGCAGGCTCAGTAGCCATGGCTCATGGGCCTAGCTGCTCCACAACATATGGGATCTTCCTAGACTGGGGCATGAACCTGTATCCTCTGCATTGGCAGGCGAACTCTCAAGCACTGTGCCACCAGGGAAGCCCAATTTAGGTCTTTAATCCATTTTGAGTTCATTTTTGTGTATGGTGTGAGACAGTGTTCTAATTTCATACTTTTACATGTACCTGTCCAGTTTTCCCAGCACCACTTATTGAAGAGGCTGTCCTTTCTCCACTGTACATTCTTGCCTCCTTTATCAAAGATAAGGTGTCCATATGTGCGTGGGTTTATCTCTGGGCTTTCTATCCTGTTCCATTGAGCTATATTTCTGTTTTTGTGCCAGTACCATACTGTCTTGATTACTGTAGCTTTGTAGTATAGTCTGAAGTCATGGAGCCTGATTCCTCCAGCTCCATTTTTCGTTCTCAAGATTGCTTTGGCTATTAGGGGTCTTCTGTGTTTCCATACAAATTGTGAATTTTTTTTGTTCTAGTTCTGTGAAAAATGCCAGTGGTACTTTGATAGGGATTGCATTGAATCTGTAGATTGCTTTGGGTAGTAGAGTCATTTTCATAATGTTGATTCTTCCAATCCAAGAACATGGTATATCTTTCCATCTACTTGTATCATCTTTAATTTCTTTCATCAGTGTCTTAGAATTTTCTGCATACAGGTCTTTTGTCTCCTTATGTAGATTTATTCCTAGATATTTTATTCTTTTTGTTGCAATGGTAAATGGGAGTGTTTTCTTGATTTCACTTTCAGATTTTTCATCATTAGTGTATAGGAACACCAGAGATTTCTGGGCATAAATTTTATATCTTGCTACCTTACCAAATTCATTGATTAGCTCTAGTAGTTTTCTGGTAGCATCTTTAGGATTCTCTGTGTATATTATCATGTCATCTGCAAACAGTGACAGCTTTACTTCTTTTCCGATTTGGATTTCTTTTATTTCCTTTTCTTCTCTGATTGCTGTAGCTAAAACTTCCAAAACTTTGTTGAATAATAGTGGTGAGAGTGGGTAACCTTGTCTTGTTCCTGATCTTAGTGGAAATGCTTTCAGTTTTTCACCACTGAGGACGATGTTGGTTTGTCATATATGGCCTTTATTATGTTGAGGAAAGTTCCCTCTATGCCTACTTTCTGGAGGGTTTTTATCATAAATAGGTGCTGAATTTTGTCAAAAGATTTTTCTGCATCTATTGAGATAATCATATGGTTTTTCTCCTTCAATTTGTTAACATAGTGTATGACGTTGATTGATTTGTGTATATTGAAGAATCCTTGCATTCCTGGAATAAACCCCACATGATCATGGTGTATGCCTTTTAATGTGCTGTTGGATTCTGTTTGCTAGTATTTTGTTGAGGATTTTTGCATCTATGTTCATCAGTGATATTGGCCTGTAGTTTTCTTTCTTTGTGACATCCTTGTCTGGTTTTGGTATCAGGGTGATGGTGGCCTCGTAGAATGAGTTTGGGAGTGTTCCTCCCTCTGTTAAATTTTGGAAGAGTTTGAGAAGGATAGGTGTTAGCTCTTCTCTAAATGTTTGATAGAACTCGCCTGTGAAGCCATCTGGTCCTGGGCTTTTGTTTGTTGGAAGATTTTTAATCATAATTTCAATTTCAGTGCTTGTGATTGGTCTGTTCATATTTTCTATTTCTTCCTGGTTCAATCTTGGCAGGTTGTGCATTTCTAAGAATTTATCCATTTCTTCCAGGTTGTCCATTTTATTGGCATAGAGTTACTTGTAGTAATCTCTCATGATCCTTTGTATTTCTGCAGTGTCAGTTGTTACTTCTCCCTTTTCATTTCTAATTCTATTGATTTGAGTCTTCTCCCTTTTCTTTCTTGATGAGTCTGGCTACTGGTTTATCAATTTTGTTTATCTTCTCAAAGAACCAGCTTTTAATTTTATTGATCTTTGCTATCATTTCCTTCATTTCTTTTTCATTTATTTCTGATCTGATCTTTATGATTTCTTTCCCTCTGCTAACTTTGGGTTTTTTTTGTTCTTCTTTTTCTAATTGCTTTAGTTGCAAGGTTAGGTTGTTTATTTGAGATGTTTCCTGTTTCTTAAGGTAGGACTCTTGCTGTAAACTTCCCTCTTAGAACTGCTTTTGCTGCATCCCATAGGTTTTGGGTCATCGTGTTTTCATTGTCATTTGTTTCTAGGTATTTTTTGATTTCCTCTTTGATTTTTTCAGTGATCTCTTGGTTATTAGGTAGTGTATTGTTTAGCCTCCATCTATTTGTATTTTTTACAGATCTTTCCCTGTAATTGATATCTAGTCTCATAGCGTTGTGGTTGGAAAAGATACTTGATATGATTTCAATTTTCTTAAATTTACCAAGGCTTGATTTGTGACCCAAGATATGATCTGTCCTGGAAAATGTTCCATAAGCTCTTGGGAAAAATGTGTATTCTGTTGTTTTTGGATGGAATGTCCTAAATATCAATTAAGTCCATCTTGTTAATTGTATCACTTAAAGCTTGTGTTTCCTTATTTATTTTCATTTTGGATGATCTGTCCATTGGTGAAAGTGGGGTGTTAAAGTCCCCTACTATGATTGTGTTACTGTTGATTTCCCCTTTTAAGGCTGTTAGTATTTGCCTTAGGTATTGAGGTGCTCTTATGTTGGGTCCATAAATATTTACAATTGTTGTATCTTCTACTTGGATCGATCCCTTGATCATTATGTAGTGTCCTTCTTTGTCTCTTGTAATAGTCTTTATTTTAAAGTCCATTTTGTCTTATATGAGAATTGCTACTCCAGGTTTCTTTTTATTTCAGTTTGCATGGAATATCTTTTTCCATCCCCTCACTTTCAGTCTGTATGTGTCCCTAGGTCTGAAGTGGGTCTGTTGTAGACAGCATATATATGAGTCTTGTTTTTGTATCCATTCAGCCAGTCTGTGTCTTTTGGTGGGAATATTTAATCCATTAACATTTAAGGTAATTATCGATATGTATCTTCCTATTCCCATTTTCTTAATTGTTTTGGGTTTGTTATTGTAGGTCTTTTCCTTCTCTTGTGCTTCTTGCCTAGAGAAATTCCTTTAGCATTTGTTGTAAAGCTGGTTTGGTGGTGCTGAACTCTCTCAGCTTTTGCTTGTCTGTGAAGGTTTTAACTTCTCCATCAAATCTGAATGAGATCCTTGCTGAGTAGAGTAATCTTGATTGCAGGTTTTTCTCCTTCATCACTTTAAATATGTCCTGCCACTCCTTTCTGGCTTGCAGAGTTTCTGCTGAAAGATCAGCTGTTAACCTTATGGGGATTCCCTTGAGTGTTATTTGTTGCGTTTCCCTTGCTGCTTTTAATATGTTTTCTTTGTATTTAATTTTTGATAGTTTGATTAATATGTGTCTTGGTGTGTTTCTCCTTGGATTTATCCTGTGTGGGACTCTCTGTGCTTCCTGGACTTGATTAACTATTTCCTTCCCATATTAGGGAAGTTTTCAACTATAATCTCTGCAAATATTTTCTCAGTCCCTTTCTTTTTCTCTTCTTCTGGGACCCCTGTAATTCAAATGTTGGTGCGCTTAATGTTGTCCCAGAGGTCTCTGAGACTGTCCTCAGTTCTTTTCATTCTTTTTTCTTTATTCTACTCTGCAGTAATTATTTCCACTATTTTATCTTCCAGGTCACTTATCCGTTCTTCTGCCTCAGTTATTCTGCTATTGATTCCTTCTAGAGTATTTTTAATTTCATTTATTGTGTTGTTCATCATTGCTTGTTTCCTCTTTAGTTCTTCTAGGTCCTTGTTAAATGTTTCTTGCATTTTCTCTATTCTATTTCCAAGATTTTGGATCATCTTTACTATCATTACTCTGAATTCTTTTTCAGGTAGACTGCCTATTTCCTCTTCATTTGTGAGGTCTGGTGGGTTTTTACCTTGCTCCTTCATCTGCTGTGTGTTTTTCTGTCTTCTCATTTTGCTTATCTTACTGTGTTTGGGGTCTCCTTTTTGCAGGCTACCGGTTCATAGTTCCCGTTGTTTTTGGTGTCTGTCCCCAGCAGCTAAGGTAGGTTCAGTGGGTTGTGTAGGCTTCCTGGTGGAGGGGACTAGTGCCTGTGTTCTGGTGGATGAGGCTGGATCTTGTCTTTCTGGTGGGCAGGTCCATGTCTGGTGGTGTGTTTTGGGTGTCTGTGGCCTTATTATGATTTTAGGCAGGCTCTCTCCTAATGGATGGGGCTGTGTTCCTGTCTTGCTAGTTGTTTGCCATAGGGTGTCCAGCACTGTAACTTGCTGGTCGTTGAGTGAAGCTGGGTCTTAGTGTTGAGATGGAGATCTCTGGGAGATTTTCGCCGTTTGATATTATGTGGAGCTGGGAGATCTCTTGTGGACCAGTGTCCTGAAGTTGGCTCTCCCACCTCAGAGGCACAGCACTAACTCCTGGCTGCAGCACCAAGAGCCTTTCATCCACACGGCTCAGAATAAAAGGGAGAAAAAATAGAAAGAAAGAAAGAAAGAGGATAAAATAAAATAAAATAGAATAAAATAAAATAAAGTTATTAAAATAAAAGCTAAAAAAATAATTATTATGAAAAAAAAATTTAAGTTAAAAAAAGAAGAGAATGGACAGACAGAATCCTAGGACAAATGGTGAAAGCAAAGCTATACAGACAAAATCTCACACAGAAGCATACCCATACACACTCACAAAAAGAGGAAAAGGGGAAAAAATAATATATCTTGCTCCCAAAGTCCACCTCCTCAATTTGGGATGATTTGTTGTCTATTCAGGTATTCCACAGATGCAGGGTACATCAAGTTGATTGTGAAGCTTTAATCCACTGCTCCTGAGGCTGCTGGGAGGGATTTCCCTTTCTCTTCTTTATTCTCACAGCTCCTGGGATTCCACTTTGGATTTGGCCCCGCCTCTGCTTGTAGGTCATCTGAGGGCGTCTGTTCTTTGCTCAGACAGGACGGGGTTAAAGGAGCAGCTGATTCGGGGGCTCTGGGTCACTCAGGCCAGGGGGAGGGAGGGGTACAGAGTGCGGGGAGGGCCTGCGGCAGCAGAGGCCAGCATGACATTGCACCAGCCTGAGGCGCGCCGTGCATTCTCCCAGGGAAGTTGTCCCTGGATTCCGGGACCCTGGCAGTGGCGGGCTGCACAGGCTCCCCGGAAGCGGGGTGTGGATAGTGACCTGTGCTCGCACACAGGCTTCTTGGTGGCGGCAGCAGCAGCCTTAGCGTCTCATGCCCGTCTCTGGGGTCCGCGCTTTTAGCCGCTGCTCGCGCCCGTCTCTGGAGCTCCTTTAAGCAGTGCTCTTAATCCCCTCTCCTAGCGCACCAGGAAACAAAGAGGGAAGAAAAAGTCTCTTGCCTCTTCGGCAGCTCCAGACTTTTTCCTGGACTCCCTCCCAGCTAGCTGTGGTGCACTAACCCCCTGCAGGCTGTGTTCACGCCACAAACCCCAGTCCTCTCCCTGGGATCTGACCTCTGAAGTCCGAGTCTCAGCTCCCAGCCCCGCCCGCCCAGGCGGGTGAGCAGACAAGCCTCTCGGGCTGGTGAGTGCCGGTCGACACCAATCCTCCGTGCAGGAATCTTTCCCCTTTGCCCTCCGCACCCCTGTTGCTGTGCTCTCCTCCGTGGCTCCGAAGCTTCCCCCCTCTGCCACCTGCAGTCTCCGCCCGCGAAGGGGCTTCCTAGTGTGCGGAAGCCTTTCCTTCTTCACAGCTCCCTTCCACTGGTGCGGGTCCCGTCCCTATCCTTTTGTCTCTGTTTATTCTTTTTTCTTTTGCCCTACCCAGGTACGTGGTGGGGGGGGGGGGGGTCTTGCCTTTTGGGAGGTCTGAGGTCTTCTGCCAGCGTTCAGTAGGTGTTCTGTAGGAGTTGTTCCACGTGTTGATGTATTTCTGGTTTATCTGTGGGGAGGAAGGTGATCTCCGCGTGTTACTCTTCCGCCATCTTCTCCTGGTCCCCTCAAATGTATTCTTAAATAATTCCACCTCAGCCTCCTGAGCTCCCCAGGTCTGGAAACATTTGCCACCAATAAAATCACTTTCAGCTGGTTAATCTAATGATCTTGGTTTATGCTAGCAAATGCTTTGTCATTTTATGTTTTCATAAAAAGAACATACTAAATTTTGAAGGCTTGTTTTACTCTATTATAGTTAGCCTGTAGTACATCAACAAGCAGAAAAGCTACAGTGTCTGACTTCTAGAAGAATTTAACAAAATTCGTATGCATTTACAACTGGAGGCTGACACGCACTTGTCTAAATAAATAGCCATGGCTGAGTAATATTCCATTGCATATATGTGCCACATCTTCTTTATCCATTCATCTGTCAATGGACATTTAGGTTGCTTCCATGTCCTGGCTATTGTAAATAGTGCTGCAATGAACATTGTGGTTCATGACTCTTTTTGAATTAAAGTTTTCTCAGGATATATGCCCAATAGTGGGATTGCTGTGTCATATTGTATTTCTATTTTTAGTTTTTTAAGTAACCTCCATACTGTTCTCCATAGTGGCTGTATCAATTTACATTCCCACCAACAGTGCAAGAGGGTTCCCTTTTCTCCACACCCTCTCCAGCAGTTATTGTTTCTAGATTTTTTGATGATGGCCATTCTGACCAGTGTGAGGTGATACCTCATTGTAGTTTTGATTTGCATTTCTCTAATGATTAATGATGTTGAGCATCTTTTCATGTGTTTGTTGGCAATCTGTATATCTTCTTTGGAGAAATGTCTATTTAGGTCTTCTGCCCATTTTTGGATTGGGTTGTTTGTTTTTTTTGGTATTGAGCTGCATGAGCTGCTTGTATATTTTGGAGATTAATCCTTTGTCAGTTGCTTTGTTTGCAAATATTTTCTCCTGTTCTGATGGTTGTCTTTTCATCTTGTTTATGGTTTCCTTTGCTGTGCAAAAGCTTTTAAGTTGCATTACGTCCCATTTGTTTATTTTTATTTCCATTTCTCTAGGAGGTGGGTCAAAAAGGATCTTGCTGTGATTTATGTCATAGAGAGTTATTTGTAGTGAGGTGGATAGACCTAGAGTCTGTCATACAGAATGAACTAAGTCAGAAAGAGAAAAACAAATACCGTATGCTAACACATATATGTGGAATCTAAAAAAAAAAAAAGTTTCTGATGAACCTAGGGCAGGACAGGAATCAAGACGCAGATGTAGAGAATGGACTTGAGGACACGGGTAGGGGGAAAGGTAAGCTGGGATGAAGTGAGACAGTGGCATTGACATATATACACGACCAAATGTAAGATAGATAGCTAGTGGGAAGCAGCTACATAGCACAGGGAGATCAGCTCAGTGCTTTGTGACCACATAGAAGGGTGGGAGGGAGATGCAAGAGGGAGGGGATATGGGGAGATATATATATATATATATATACATATAGCTGTTATACAGCAGAAACTAACACAACATTGTAAAGCAATTATGCTCCAATAAAGATGTTAAAAAAAAAAAAGTAGCCATGGCTTGATACACATTCACTGTGAAGAGGTACTAAGACAGAGGCATTCAGAGAGCCACATCCTCTACACAAGCATTAACAAACTCAAGGACAGACTTAACTTCACCCATAGTTCCTGGAAAGAGCAACGACGTTAACTGAATTATTACCGTAGGTATTAAAATATTTCCGTAGTAATAGACCTAAATTATAGGACAGTGGATGAAACACATTTTACATGGTGTTTCACTTCTTGGACCTATTGAAAGTGCCCGATGTAGCTTCTGCTTACCCTGAAAATCAAGAGTCCATTGTGAGATATTAAATAAATCCTTTCCCTGTTGAAACAATACAGTTTCACATGACAAATACACTTGAAAGAAAAAAGACGAGTAATGCTGCTTCAGGCAACACTGAACTTACCATTAAATCCTGCTAATCACAGGGGGACTCTAAACATGTAATTTCGCCTTACGTTTCCCCTTCCTCTCTACAGGAAACATCCCTGGGCTGCACTAGATTCTACTTGCCATTTCTTCTTTTTGTGACCACAAATAGATAGATCCCCAAAATAGGTTGTTCATTAGAAGAAACACATCCAAGTTCTTACCAACTTACATAGACATCTAAAGACATCATTGTGCTCTTCTCTTAAAAAAAAAAAGGTTAAAGAATAACATGTCCAGGATCTCTGAAATACTCTTCACAGCACTTAAATCTTTCCACTTACTCTGCACGAAATGCCTTTATAAATGTAAGTGCCAGTGATTCATCACCTTAAATTATTGTTCTGAAAGATCAGTCCAAAGAATATTAGAAGTGTTTTCAACTCATTGCACTAAAGACAAAAAAAGCACAAATACTTCTCTGTTCTCTGACTTTGTGTTCAAGAGAATCCCATTGATGGGACACGGGAAGCAGTTATTTGGATGCATGTTGCAAATCTCCCATCTCTGAGTTTATGATGGATGTCAGTGAAGTTTGTGGCTGGGTAACAGTAGTCCTACATCAAGGAGATTTACGGGGAGGATGCATTTAGTATTATTCATGAACCACTTAACAAGCTTCAGCCAAGGATACAATATGGCCTTTGTTTATAGTCCCAGGAGGTCCAAAGAGGGATTTTGAAAATTGAAGAGATTTTTTGATAAATGGTAGAGCATCTTGAGGTGTCCCTGAAAGCTAGAAGTATATTTTCCTGTTAACTTGAAGAGTCCTACATTTCATCCTAACTTCCCTGTTTCCTCAATAAAAAATTATCAGATAGTCTGCTGGTATTTTATTTTGCTATTGTTCTGCTACATTAAATAACCAAGAGGGACACATTTTATAGAAAAATGTTCATTTCACTCTCTATTACAGGAAGTTGGAGCATCTTAACAGGCTATCCAGGCTATTTGAACAGAAATGAAGCAACATATGCTTGAAACTGTCTTTTATATTATAATCTTTATGTTTATGACCTACTTTCTTCTCAAGGAATCGTTATTTATGGCAATTTATGTGTAGAATAGTTCTAACTTAAACCAAGAACTTCAGTTCTGCAGCTAACTGAAAAGCTTGGGAATCAGACGATTGGATTGGTGTGGCTTGGTTGAATTAAATTAGGAAAAAGATTCCACCAGTCTTATTAGTGTGAGAGGGAGTAGTGAGATAATTGATAGAACTGTTAACTAAAGGCGGTAGTTGATATATTTAGACAGAACATTTTTAATATTTTGGAATGTCACTGATTTTCTGAGCAATTTGCAACCAAAAAAAAATGCCTTCAGAATGTGACCATATTAACAAGCTAGAAATAAAGATAATCTTATTTCAATAAAAGCATAGGACATGACAATGATTTCACCTGACCTAATTCTTAAAAATGATTCCAGAAGTATGTCTGTGCAATCCATTTTAAGGCCACTTTGCAAGAGGTCTTGAAGTGCTGGAGTCTACAGATTGCAGTTTAAAAAATATATCGTTGGGGATGTAACCTCATTGGAACTGTGTGGTTTATAGGCTTTATTTTATATCTCATGCTCTTTATGCAGAGTGCTTTATGTCACTTAAAACGCCCATCCTTCCTTCCAATTTCTGTTACTCCAGTCAAACTGCAAGACCAAGGGCCTCAGATTTCCTCTTGGCTAAAGTGTCTAATATGACTCCAGTGTGGAAGCAACTCACAAAATCATCCAGTTCAAGTCCATTATTTGTTAGAATCAGACACGGGCAAGCTAATACTTCCAAAACGTCCCACTATTTGTGAGGTGACAGAAAACTTCTCTATAAGAGTTTTTTCCTCTATCTCTTATCAACTCCCAAAAATATCTGACAAAGGTTTAAGGGCCCTCTGACATAGTCAGCAAAGCTACTAAATCAATGTACCTGGAAAAAATACATTTTTTACAAGACGTATCATCTCTTATGTACTTGGATTTTAAACTGTAACAATATTAAAGTATAGAAATTGAAATATGGAGTGGCTGTCGGAAAAAATGTGATGCCACCATAAACAATCTACTAGCTAGATACAGAGAAAATACCACTTTTAATAATTCAGCACACACCAAAAAAACACGCTAAAATTATTTAAAGGTTAACACATAAAAGCTGGGGCAGAGAGAGGAGGGAGAAAGAAGGCTTACTCAAGAATTCTATTAATCCTCACTAATGTTGTTTTGCCTCCAGGCACTAATTCTTCAGGAGAATGCCAAGATGCTAGATATTACCTTGGGTTTCCTGAGCAAGGAGCTGCTTTTTACAGTTTGATACAGCAATGTTTGTGTCAGCAAGGCTAACAAGTAAACAGGGGCAAATGTTTGCAAAGCAGAAAGTCTATCTGGAGTTCATAAAAGATATTTTGTTGACATCTCAAATAAACCAGGTAGCTGGTCAAATAATGATCATGGTCTTCCTGAATTGTTGAATCAATTGCTATTGATACATGAAACTAGACATTGTGGGGGGGGGGGGGGGGCGGCGGGGGGAACTGCATTTTTAAACAGAAGCCAATCTTTAGGAACATGTTCATTTGTTAGCTCCTCGGGCCAGTGGCTTGCCAGCCCATCTTGTGCAGTGAAAATGGTGCATTTCTTCAATTTAATTACTGGCATTTAGTTACCCATCTCCACATTTTTGACATCCTGTTAATTCAAATCTTCAAACTAATAACTTACATTGTGCAAAGCAAGAGTGCTTAAAAGTAAAGGTACTGGTAGTTTTCAGATAAAGGGAGCAAACTTCTTTTTAAGAATCCCTACAGGTACTTATCTAAATCTGTCAAGGCAGTGATTATAACACATAAATATGACAGGGTTCACTGATAAAGGTGTTGTCAGTGACTGCAAACACAGGCACCCGACATGAAGAATATCTGTGCCTGATATTATGTTTATATTCAAATTTAAGCATATTCATATAATCACCTCCCCAGCAAGATTAGAGATAGTTTCAAAAGGGGCAAAGCAGTTGGTCCTCTTTCTCTGCAAAACTTTAGCTACTTCTCCATTAGAAACAAGCGATTTTGTTTCCAAATTTAAACTTTTTATTTAAGTAAATGTCTCTTTACTTATGTAAATATTACAGAGAATCAGTTCCAAGACCTTGAATACATTGTACGTTTTCACATTGAAATTCATATAGAAATGTACTAGGGCATATATATTTGCTGGTGTCAATCCCCACTTAGCATCTCTCGCCTCTCGCCTCCTTCTAGAAGTCCTACCAACTTCAAAAGTTGTACTCTGGCCTAGGGTTCAGGCTGCACACAGATTGCTGAGTGTGTTCCAGGCAGAAGCCGTGGAGAAACGTAAGCAAAAAGGAGACAGCAGAGCAATAATTCTGTCCAATTCAGATGGAATCAAATGCTGTCTACTAAAAAAACTTCTAACCACAGCAATGTATTCACTTTTGTTTTCCCCTTGAGGCCATATTCATTTAAGAGCTATGACTGCTGGACTCTGAAAAAGGAATTGAGAATTTTTTTAAAAAAGAAAAAGAAAACCTGGCCCCTGCCTTCAAGGAGCTTGTATGGAAACACCTGCATGCAAATGGCTCCAATCATAATATAGTGCTTACTATGGTCCATGCTTTATATAAATTATTTTAACCTGCTTATCAAGTCTATAGCGTAGGTATTATTATGATCTCCATTTTATATATGAAGAAATGGAGCATAGAGAGGTTAAGTAATTTGTCTGAACTCACACAGCTGGGAAATGAAAGACACAGGAAATCTGGCCCCGGCGTTCAGGTTCTAACCCCTCATACCGCACTGTCACTTAACCTACAACAGAAAAACAGGAGAGAAAGAAATGCAGGTGGGGGGTGAAGGAAGCTGGAAGAATGGTGGGGAGGTGATGGCAGAGAAGGCAGAAAGGACATTTAGCTGGATGTGATCAAAACACCATTTAAGAGGAAAAAGGGGACATGAGTTAAAACTTCAAATTTGACTAATGGTCCCTGGAAATAAACAAAGAAGATTTCTAAACAATTTTGAAAAAGAATTTTGTTTTCATATAGTTTCCTCTGCTTGTATATATGTGTTTGTTAACCCTTCCCTTTGTATCAGTTTTTTAGCAACCTGAAAAGTTGCAGTATATCTCTCAGAAAAGAAAAAGGCTGAATCGTAATTCAGTTTATCTAGAAAATGTTACTGTGCTCCCAAAATACATGTATTACTTCTCCATAGCAATGGTTATTTTAGAGGTTAAACACTTTCATAAAACAGGAGGAAACTCCTCCTTATCTAAATTTAAATTTAATGAAATTTAGCTAAAGGAAGTGTTTTATTCTTTTTTGTTGTTTTTCTTTAGTTTGGTCAAAACTGCCTCACAGTCTATAGTTGTGATTTGCACAGGTTAGGAAATCTGAAATCCTTTTGCTTTGGAAAGCTGGTAAGCACAGAAAATGGGAGAAAATATATATATATGGTAAAGAATACTTCTATAACATTCCATGTAGACAGACTGAAGGGATGGCGTTTGATAGAAATCACTCTACAAATTACCGTTTGGGGGTTGGAGGCATGTTACACCCATTGTCATAGGTAAATTGGCCTCTCCCCTTTCACTTCCTTCCTCCACAACAGATTTCTGTTAACTAGAAGGTGGCCATTTCGAGAAGCACTATATTGAGTTGTAGGATAGTAAGAAATGTCGTGTTGCTGATATACTGTGAAGGGAGCCGCTTAACAGCAGATTTAACTGATAATTCCTAGTTTTCGGTAGGCTCATTAGTGCTAACAGTGTGGAATTTAAGAAACACTGTTCTAATCAGTACAGCTGTAGGTTAGGCATTAGACGTTAGGGTCTCCAGAAATTGAACCCCAGATAGCTCTTAGAACTGGAGCCTATGTCTTATTTCACTGTCCTAAAAACCACTAGAAAAAATAATAGCCACAGAATGTTTAATTTCACTGTCATCAAAGTATTTGGAGAAAAAATAATCTTTTAAGAGCACTTTTGGATTTTCATTAATATGTTTTATAATCCCTTGAGAAATTTCTAGCAAAGCAGCCAATGAGAACGTGATAATAACAAGGTTTGGGTTTGAATGAAGTATGTTTTTGTGTGCTTTTGGTTCAGGTATCTACAATGTCACGAGGAAACCATTCATAATTTATGTTCTACTTTGTCAGATTTTGATCAAATTGTCCTATACATCTCAATTTTATTTTCTAGAGCACAATCGTAATGTTCCCCACTATTTGTGGATGAAGTAGAATTTCAGGATTCAAACCAACAGTCACTTAATTCTACTTTGAGATAATGAAAATAATATAAAAGTAAAAATCAACCCCATATTCTGCAGCTACATGAAGTGTGAAGATTTAAGTATTCTAGTGACAGCCTGTAACAAGAACAGAAAGTGGTATACCATTTATCAAGTTATTTAATATGTTCTAAAAAGGTGGAATTGGTGGAAAACACAGATATTTCCACTATATTCTCTAGACAGTAATGTCTGCAGGTATTCTTCTGAAGCCTTCGTGCTGAGGACTCTTTTGTCCAAAGAATTTTAAGAAGGTCTCCTGTGAGCCCTTTTCATTAATCACCAGCGTCGTCTACACGGGAGTTTCCCGAAAGGGGTGGAGGAGAGCCTTGTGTTGAGAGACCTTCAGAAACAGACGACAAGTGCACCCCCAGCCCGAGACAGGGTCATGTAGAGTGGAAATATGAGCTCCTAACCCTTGACCCCTCTGCCTCTTTATTTTGATTCCTTGAACAATGCACGGTTGGCAGGCACAAGCAGTGGCCAGTTCGTCTCTCTTTTGTTAGGCTTGGGAAAAACTCAGGGTAGCTCGCTGTGACTCCCACCTAAGGGCTTGCCTGGTTTTTAATTAGAAAGAATTACAACTCACACCATATTTTTTCAAATCATGGTTTTTAAAATGACCCACACAGTAACACATTTTTCAGATTTCCACAGTCAAATGAACTTGTTACAAAGCACCAGTACTTAATGAACAGGATTTTTTGGGTGCATCTACTCAGATATTTACAAATTTAGCTGTTTTTGCCCCTGTAGTTAATGTCCTAATCACTTTGTAAAGTGATTTCACAAATGTTAGTAATCCCAGATCCTGGAAGGAAGACAGGAAGAACCACTACAACAATTTAGGAGCAAGGTTAACATTATCCATATATGTTTTTACAGCCTTGGAGAAATAACAAAAATTATAAAAAATTCTCAAAGAACTGCTTATTCAATTATGACCTTATAGTCAAAAAAACTTAAATAGATTTTTTTTTCTAAAAACACAGTTTATTCTCATTTAATGCTAAAATAATCTGGTCTCTTTACATTTGATAGATTCCAGGATTCTAAAAGCTTATATGTTTGTTGCCCCAATCAAGTAAGTTGCCATGGGCTTTTGTCCAAAGAGAATAAAAAATGTAGCATTCAAAGAAGCTGTGGAGTAAATGACACATCGTTTTGGTTCCAACAATTCAAAGAAGAATAAGCAGAGAGTTAGCAGTCAACTAACATTTTGGTACATAATAGCAGAAAAAAATCCAGATTTTCTATTTTTCCTACAGAAATATTTATCCCCACACCCCTCTCTCTTTTTTATCTTCCTCTACCTCTTCCTCCTGTTCCCACACAAACAAAGATATTGAACTCAACTTTACCATTTACAGTTGGAATTGTTTACTGGTGACTGTTTACAACCTGTAATTTGCTTAAACTTTTAAAAAAAGTTAGTTGGGGCTATTCTGGAGCTGGTGCGAGCAAATCTAGTGTCAAAAGCATTCAGAGTCGTTCCATTTGTTCAGTTTCAATTCAGGTTCAAACACAAGCACCTACGTTGAATATTTTAATTATGCGGTTGAAATTTTAATTATTCCCTTAGCATTTAATGAGGCTTTAAGATAGACTTTACAATAGTGTTGTTTGTTTTTTAGGCTACTCCAAAAATGTTAAATCACTACTTTCTCAGTTAAGTATACAATCCCAAAATTATTTTCATGTGATACTTTTCTTCTCTCTGGGATGTACAACTCCTTGCCCCAGCCTCCTGGGAAAATGCTTTACGCAATTACTCAGTAATGGAAAACAAACTTTGTCTATCAAAATAGTTTTCAATGTATTATGCAACTTTTCACCTCAGTTAGATACTTAAAAAAAAAAAAAAAGGTGTAAAGAATCTGGTTTGGGGAAGAAAATTATGACTGCTGAAGGCAGTTAGAAACATGGACCCAGAACTACAGTCAAAATTAGGAGAATGGACTTGGAGATTTTATAGAGAAGAAAGAAAAGATGTTAAGACATATGATTGTAAATAATATCCTTTTATTTTTTAAGAAACCATAATATTAAAGATAAATCATTTTTTTCCAGGTACTGCAGTACCTTTACTTTTAAAACATGTTTTCTATATTAATATATGACTTCCCCTATTATAATCAAAAAGCATTCATAAATTCAGACTTTTCTTAAAAAGATGTCAATATCATTGCAATTTTTAAACAGATCCATTTTCCAGTTAAATAAGTTGAGTTAAAAATTCCCTTCTATCTTATCTTTGCTTTTTATCCCATCTCCTACCTTTCATTAGAGCCCTCCTTCTCTCAATTATTACTTCTTTTCCATTTACCTTCAAGTCTTTCTCCTCCCTCTCACTGGCCAAAGATTGGTCCCCATGACCATTTAAAAATGCTTGCACCTCTCCAATGTAAAATCAAACAGACAACAACAACAACAAAAATACCACACAATTTCTTTTCTCACTCCAGCTTCTACCGTACTACTTTCCTTTCCTTTACAGCTAAAATTCTAGAAACTGGTGTCTGTATTTCCATACACTACTTCATTTGCACCCATGACAAGCAGGTTTCTGTCTCTACTAAGCCACAGAAACTTGCATCACTAGAAACTCCCTACTGCTGAATCTAACCTAAATCCCAAATCATACTTACCTCTGCAGCATTTGACACTGCCAACCACTTCTCTGGACTCCTCTCAAAACACACTCTCCTAAGCTTTTTCCTCCTCCTTCTTTCAAACTTCATATTTTGAAACCATTCCAAACAAAGTTGCAAGAATAGTATAAATAATTCCCCTTACCCAGATTCAACTATTTGTAATATTTTTCCACTTTTGTACTTTCTCTTTTTTCTTGATAGATGATAGATAGATAAATAGACAGTTAAGGAGATATGCTAAGTTTTTTCCTGAGTCTTTTCAGCATACTTCACTTCTCTTTACTCCATGTCACTTCTATAAGTGTTTCCTAAAAACAATATTCCCTTACATAGCCACAGTACAATTATCAAATTCAAGAAATTTAATATTGATACAAAATTTTATCTAATACAATCCGTTTTCCTAATGTCTTTTACAGCTTTTTTGACCCAGAATTTTTTGACGAATTGCACAATGCATTTATATGCTTTTTTGAATCTATTTAATCTTGAGAGTTCCTCAATCTTTCTTTGACTTTCAAGTCAGCGACATTTTTAAAGAACAAAGGTTAATTGTTTTATAGAATGCTTTTCACCCTGAGTTCTCTGATTTTTTTTCTATTTTAAATCCAACTTTTAAATATTTGGGGCTGGAATACTGTATAAGGAATATTCTATGCCTTTCAGAGTATCAAATCTGGTGGATGATGATGTTCATTTCTCCTTATTAGTGATATTAATATGGATCATTTGGTTAAACCTTTGTCAAACATCTCCACCATATGTTTGTTATTTCTCCTTTGGTAGTGTGAAAAAAAGAAATCAACAGAAACCTCAATTAAATAGAGTTGGGAGATCAGAAGGGGGACCTCTCATGCCCCGCAATGGTATCAGAGCCCAACAGGAAGAAAAAAGACTCCTTTTCTTTCCTGGTAAAGAGTTAGCCAATGAAAAGCCATGGCCTTTTTATTTACTATAGCTCACCCAAGTTCCTTTTCCCCTCTATAAAAGACTTCTCCTTCCTTTGCCATTCAGGAACATGTATATGGCTCACCATGGTTGCAGATCCTGAACTGCAATTTTCTGCTGATCCCAAATAAACCCATTTTTGCTAAAAAAATATCTGGCAGTCTATTTGTTTCAGGTCAAATTTTGGTGGCCCATACAGGATCAGAGAAGACCCCCAAAGGCTCTAGGGCTGGTGAGCAAACAGGTGTGGTATCCACTATTGAACCCATTGTTACCCACTGCTTTCTCACTGACCCTGGAGTTTGAAGGTACATCTATATCCTGGATCAAAGCTCACACACTTTTTGTATTCAAAGCTCTCCAGGTTTTAACTAGAATCTATTTTAAGGATTTGTCTTTTTGGTTAAGATCTTGTTCTGTATTCAAGTACTCATTTGGCACTTTGGTCTGATTTTGAGATCAGACTCTTTCAACCAAACCTGGCTGAAAACGTCTTCAGCACGTTCCTTCAGGAACAGGGGCCGCTTCACTGAAACTGTGCCATTTTTCAGCCTTCAGCCTATTCCTTTGGAAGGGGCTATTCTCTGGAAATCAGCTGAAAAAGCCTCTGGCCTGGCCTCTCCAAGAACAAGCTGTTTCCTTAGAATTAGCTGGTGTTTAAGCTTGGAAGCTGATTGGATTAAGCTGTTTGAGCTGTAAGCTGTCTGAGCTGTTTGAAAATTGTTGTTTTACTCTAAAGAAACACTTCTGACAAATGACATCTCAGTTATCTAAATATTTTGAGGGTGTCCCCCAACAGGGACTCCAACTGAATTTACATTTAAAAACCTTAGACCTTCCTCATGCTCATTTACAACTAAATGGACCTACCTGACCAAAGGAGAACTTTTGAAATCCCCAAACTTATTTTCCTTAAAACTGAATTGGACTACAATTGCTCAGAAATTTCCAGAACTGAGTAGAACGTTTATTTTGATTGTTATTCTGAGGCTAACAAGGTTATCAGGAGTCTAAAATTGGCTCTTTGTAAAACAAGATTTTAAGATTAACTGAGATAATAAAAGAAAGATAAAATGGCTCCCAAAGCCTCAGGTTCTTCTTCCTTGCCTTCCTTTTCTCAGGCTCTGCCTCCAGCACCATCTCTCTCCTTCCCCTCTATACCACCTATACTCTCAATATCCCCATACTAGTCCTCTCGCCAAACTTCCCCTTCTCTCTGAAACTCTCTCCACTTCCTTTTCCTCTGAATTTGCCAGAACCTGTCCCTTTAAAATTAAGCCTTCTGAAGATCCAGAGGCTAAACCCTTCATTTCTTATGTTTCCTGGCCTAAAACTGAACTGCAAGCCACAGTCAAAGATTTTCCCAAAGTAACTGAAGATCCTCACAGATTTACTAAAGACTTTAATATAGTCGTTCAGACTTATCAACCTAGTTTCTCTGACTTATATCTGCTAGTTCATGTGCTTGTCAGTGGAGGCCAGGCCCAGCACCGGAATGAAGATCACTAGGTGGGAAAATCTTGAAGGGTCTCTAGAATTACAACTGTGAGACCAGCCTGCTAACTTATTATACGATCTGGCTCAAGCAATTGCTAAGTGATTTCATTGAGCAATTCCTAGAGCTTTTCTAAAACCCGTTGATTGAAACAAAAATTAGGCTTGCACACAAAAATCTGAGGAATCTGTTCATGAATGTTGCAACTGACTTCGGATCATTTTTAAAGAAAATTTTGGTTTCCCTTCAGATGTTGATTTCACTCAGGTAGCTTTTGACTCTATGTTTATTAATGGACTAAACTAGGACCTTTCCCTTCTAGTAAAAAGGACCAGGATGGAATGGGAAACTATGTCCACTTCAGATTTAGTTAATCTGGCTAACCAACTCTCTCACATTCCAGACAAGTCACCTCAAAGGAAGACCACCAAATTCTTAATCTTCAACTCCAGCAAATAAAGGGTCCCAAACAGAACCAAAAATCTCCTAGTTACTGCTATTATTGCAAAAAGCCAGGATATTAGAAAATAGATTGTTACAAATTCTAGTGCTTTAAGCACGTTCACCTCTCTAATCAGCCTTTCCAAAGTCCTCCCAATTCTCAATGACAAGGCACCAGGGAACTACAGGTGCTCCTCCCAATCTTCCCTCTTAATTGGCTTGGAGAAACATGTCTTCAGATTGGGGATTAACCTCTTCCAGTCCTAACTGACACCTGAGCCACACTCTTGGTGCTCAGCCCCTTGACTGTAAAGCGGCCCTTGCCTCAGAGTACTAAAGCACTTCAAAGAGTGGGGCCCTGTAATGAACCTCAAGAGATTCCTGTCTCTGAATATATTCCCATGTGTTATGCCCCTTAGGAGATACACACCATTTTCTCCTTAGTTCCTCTACCCCTACCCATCTATTAGGTCGAAACATCTTAGAGTATCATGCCAGAATTTCTTTCTACCCCCCCCCCAAAAAAAGAAATAATTCTAGAATTTAACAGTAATCAAAGTAACCCATCAGGTGAATTAAATAACACTAATTTAATTTGTTATATCTCTGACAATACTAGAGCTGATTCTGGAAACACTGATGGTTTACCACTATTGAATCAACTACCATCCTCCTGATGGACAAAATCACCAACGCTTGTTTGCAAAATTCACTGCGCACCTCCCATCAAGATTCAAATAGATCCCTCAAAACGTCTTCCCCAAATTAATCAATACCATATAAGTAAAGAAGTCTTTCAAGGCATAAAGCTCATCATAAAAGATGTAAGGCTCAAAGTTTCATTATCCATTGCACTAGCCCCTGTAACACTCCCATTTTACCCATAAGAAAACCTGAGGGCCCAGAATGGAGGTTTGTCCAGGACCTCCAAGCAATAAACAATATTGTTATCCCATAACACCCCATTGTTCCTAACCCTCATACATATGTTACTAACATCCATTCCCACTGAAAGTAAATTCTTTATTGTAATTGATTTATGCAGCACATTCTTTAGTATGTTATTTGGTGAAACTAGCCAATACCTTTATGTCTTCTCTTGGGAAGAAAAACAATTCATCTGCACAGTAATGTCTCAGGGTTTTACTGAAAGTCCTTCCTATTTCCCTCAAATCCTGAAGGCTGATCTGGATGGTAAAAAGTTCCTTAGAGGTTCTACTTTGTTGCAATATGTGGGTGATTTGCTTCTTTGCTCTCCTTTTCAAGCCTCTTTATAGGAAGACAGCATCTACTTGCTAAAGCTTTTAGCCTTAAAGGGTCATAAGGTTGCCAAAAAAACTGCAGTTGGCCCAAACCCAGGTTTGATATTTAGGGCATTGAATATCAAAATGAGGGTTAAATCCAGATAGACCCTCAAAATGAGGGTTAAATCCAGATAGACCTAAATCCAGATAGACGTCATGGTGTCCTAAGTTTCCCAAAATCCAAAACTAAGTGCCAACTGTAAGGTTTTCACAGGCTAGTTGGGTACTGCTGAAATTGAATTCCAAACTTCTCTCTTATGGCCAAACCTCTATGTTTTACTAAACAATAACAAACTTGACCCAATTTTATGGGAAGAACTGGATGACATAATCTTCAAGGCCTCCAAGGAGGGTTTGATGAACCCATCTGCCATTGGCCATTCTGATTATCCAATTCCCTTTTTCCTTGTTGTATATGAAAAGGAAGGGAATGCCCTTGAGGTACTCACCCCAAATCACTGGGACCAAAATCAATCCATAGGCTATTATAACCAGCAACTGGGCCCTGTGGCACAGGGCCTTAGAGCCATTATGGCCACTGCCCTTTTGGTTAAGACCACTGAGAAAATTGTTTAGGGACCCCCACCTCCAACTACTTTTGTACCTCATTCAGCTGTCTCACCTCCAATGAAGTCCTTTTGTTAACTGCTCCTCATATTACTCTTTCACGTTGCAATAATAAACTGGCTACTTTTCTCCCCTCTGTCACTGATAAAGTCCCTCTCGACTGCTTAAAGCCAACAGACCACCTCCTGACTCGTCATGATGATTTACAGGCAAGTCCTGTAAGTAACGCTGACTTCTCATGTTTCACTGATGGTTCTTATTTAAAAGGTGACAATGGCAAATATTGTGCTGGGTATGCTTTTGCTAATCCTTTTGATGTTGTTGAAGCAGCATCTTTACCTATGACTACTTCAGCCCAACAGGCTGAATTATACACTCTTACAGGGACTTGTACTTTAGCTAAGGACAAAACTGCTATTAATTGTACTGATAGTAAATATGCTTTTCTGAGTAGCTCTTGATTTTGCAATGCTACGGAAGCAACATAGCTTCCTTACTTCCAGTGAAAATAAAATTTAAAATGCCCCCCACACACAAAATGGCCTCTATGCTCAGGAATTATTGGATTCAATAATTTTACCTGTCCCTTTTAGCTATGATTTAGATTCCAGGGCATTCTAAACTTGACTCTTTGGAAGCTGAAAGAAACCATCTTGCTGACATTTCCACAAGTAATGCTGCTTTTAAAGGTACCAACAGCAGCCAAACCTCTGTTATGGTCCAAAGGGGATATTTCCACAAATAATATCTTAGAAAAACTGGCTAGAGAAGCCCAACAACTGGTCTCAGAAAAGGAAAAGCAAGATTGGAAATTCAACACTGTTGGTTTGATAAAAAGAGAAAGTTCTGGTTTGGACCAAATAACAACTCAGTCCTACCATAGACTCTAAAATCACCACTCCTCACCACTGTGCATGCATTAAACCATTGGCCTACTGACAAAATGATAGCTTTCATGAATCAGAATTGGTGGGGAAGCATTACCAAGGCTGGAAAAAGTGCCTATTTCGTTGTCTCACTTATCTGAAGCACAATCCAGAGAAGCTTGTTCATACTGCTTTCAAACATTTTAAATTCTTTAGTGGACCACTTGAATTCAGGCAAATGGATTTCATACAACTTCCTCCATCTCATGAATATAAATGTTTTAGTCATGGTCTGCGTATGTTCACACTGGAGCGAAGACTCCCCTTGTAGATATGCTACTGCCTCTTCTGTGGCCAAAGTCCCTTTGGTTAAGATTATCCCACCTGGGGAACTCCTCTCAAAGTTCATAGTGATTAAGCAACCCATTTTAATGGCCAGGTACTTTCACAAGTCTGTGCTGTTTGGCCAGTTTTACAACACTGTCACTGCACTTCCCACCCCCAGTCCTCTGATTTAGGTGAAGACATTAATGGCATTATTAAGACTCAATTGGCAAAATTTGTAGAGGCCATCCAAATACCTTGGCCCAAAGCATTGCTGTTGGTCCTCCTAAATCCACCACTTTTGGAACTCAAAATCTATCACCCTTTGAGATATTCACAGTGTGCCTAAAACACTTCTCTCCTGCTTCTTTTGACCCACAACTGATAAAAGGAGAGACACTCCGATATCGCAAAGACCTAATTGCTTCTATTAAAAATAATCATGTTTTGGTAGAGCAATTTTCTCACAGTGCGCTCTCAGCAGATGAAGACCTTAAGCATCCCACCTTGCAACCTGGAGATTTTGTCTAGTGGAAAAGACACCTCCAGAAGAACACTCTTCAAACTCACTGAAGAGGCCCCTATCAGGTACTGCTAACCAACCCTTGTGCCGCCAAACTGCAAGGAATAGACTCTTGGATTCACATGACACACCTAAAGAAAGTGCAGACACTGGCTAGACCTACGCATCATCTGGTGACCTGAAAGTAAAGATTTCCCAGAATTGAGGCAGATGACATCTGATGACACAGTTTTCCCAAGATACCGAAGCTGGTTTGTTGGAACTTTTTCGCCAAACCTTTGATGATGATGACATAATGCTTCAGATGATCTCCAGTGTCTATGATCTTGATAACATATGAAGTTTGGATAAAAATTCCTGAGAGTTCTCCCTCCTACTGCTCCCTGTTACTCAAATGTAACCTCAAATAAGTTTCCAGTTTGTGCCCTTTCCCTTCAATATGAGGCACTACACTCAGGAAAGGTCCTTCTTGGCACTGAGGGACAAAAATATCACTAAAACTAGAAAAGCTGACTCTTGATCAGTGATGCTTTCAGAGAAATATCCTGATGAAAATGGGGATATGTAAAAAATTAATAAACAGAAACCTCAATTAGATTTGGGCTACCAGAAGGGGGAGCTCTTACTCCCTGTGACAATTGCATAGCCCAACAGAAGAAGAAAGACTCCTTTTCTAGCAAGGACTCAGCCCATGAAAAGCCATGGACTCTGTGTACAATAGCCCTCCCAACTTTCTTTTCCCTCCTATAAAAGACATCTCCTTCCCTTTCCCTGCAGGGATTTGCACATGGCTTACCATGGTTGCACACCCTGAACTGCAATTCTCTGCTGACCCCAAATAAACCCATCTTTCCTAGAGAAATATTTGGCAGTTTATCTGCTTCAGGTCAACAGTAATTATAGTCAAATGCCATTATTCACAGTAGTTGTGTTCTATTAAGTTGCTGCAAACACTGAATTATGAGATACTGAGCATTGCTCCCAGAGGAAACCCTGGATTAGGTTCCCGTGTGCCTCTAGTCACACGTTTATCAACCAATCAATACCTAATCTTGTTTTATGTGGGGTTTTTTTTGTTTAAAGACAGGTAATTTTATATTGTCAATCCATTAACATTAAACTTATAGCCAACCTTACTGCAACTCACGCCTGAAGAAGCTTCTCTAACACATACATTTTTTTTCCATAAAGCACATCACAGAGTTCTCATGCTTAGGAACACCAGAAAGGACATCATTGCTGTGCTTTGAAACGATTTTAAACAGCAGAAATCCAACAAACAATCAAATTAACCAATGAAAAGCACAAAAATGCAAAGACCTGACACTAAAGATGCTTATTTACAGTATGAGAGCTGAAATGAGAATGCACATCAGGTGACTCAGGTTTCACATCCCTTTGTGCATATCTACAAACGACTGAGAACTGGGGGTAAAAATGAATTTTTGGCAACAGGTGAATTCACAAATACAGAATTCGTAATCAATCAATGTAATAAGTAATTTCTTACATATTTAATATGTAACTGTTCTGCACCTCATTTAACCTCCTCCACCCCAAATTTATTATCCATTTATTCTTGTCTTAATCAGTTTTACAGTGATGGTTGCAAAATGGCGATTCTACCATTCTTTCTATATTTATTAGTCAGCACCTCACTGTAAAGAACGTTTCCCTTCTCTATCTATCCATCTATCTATCTATCAGCTATTATCAGCAGAGACTCATGGAATCAAATTTTATTTAATAAGTTCTAATACATTTCTATTGTTTGAGCCTAGGGGAGTCCTTTCATGTTGGTTCCTGGATCCTTGCGACATTTGACATTTTTCAGTACTTATTTCTGGTACCACAGATATTTTAGGCTCATCTTGAATCTTCTATTACCTCCCTTGTCTTGGAATCAACCATCTTTCCAAGGGACTCTGGTTTGTTTCTGTGGGGAATGCATTCCCCCCACCCCCTCCCTTTGATGCCCTTTCTCAGTCTCTTTCACGACTAATCTTCCTCTGCCAGCTCCTACATGCAGGGGTCTTTAAGTTTCTGCTCTAGGCCTCTTCTCTTTTCACCTAAATAATTTCATCACTACCATGGCTACATCTCTCTCTTGAGTGTCAGAGCTTCCCACCTAATTTCAAAGGGACTTTTGCTGCTTGGTTACATTTGGAATTAGTAGAGTTAGTTCCTGAAATACCATAGATAGTCAATTAATGAATAATTCTATGACAATGGGATAGGGATTGCCACCCCAAATTGTGTTTTACTCTGTGCACCTTCTACTTTTGACAGATACTATCTAGTCTTCAGTATATCTGACTTTATGTAATAATTCATCATGTCAGTATGGGTTCCTACTGTGATCCCTTTCTTATTTCTAGAATTATTTTTACTAGAACTTTTTAACATACATTTTTCATCAAGATCAACAAAAAGGATTGTGAACAGGATACAAGTTAAATTCAAATTTCAGGTGAATAATTTTTTAAGAAACTATGTCCCAAATAAGTTTTAAAATTCCATTGTTTATCTGAAATTCAAATTTAACTGAGTGTCCTATATTTTTTATTACTAAATCTGGCAGCATTATCAATAGACTATAAATATTTCATAGAAAATAACCTGTGAATTGATGTAAGGTCTTCTCATATTATCTGGAAATAAAAGCAAAATTGTGTTGAAAACCAATCAAATGTTATTATGGAAAAGAACAAGAAAAAAAAGATTCTATTTTCCTGACTAGTGTACTTTAGACATTTCATGGGTATGCCTTTGAAATATATTGATAATTTAATTTAAACTTAAAAGGTTTTTAAAAATACGTACAAGTAAACACTGTTGTAGCAATGTTCATCATTCTCAGTGATGAGATGAGTGGGTTGTGTTACATGATGTAAAGCAGACTAAGATTTGTGGAGGATGTGAGGTAACAGGTGCAGGATCACCTCGAGTTAGTATAAGTGCCCCAAGTCAGCATTCTCACAGGGGAGAGCTTTGCTTCCCAAGTATATAAAAAGGACTGGACAGAGCAAAAAACTCTTCTAGGTAAATGACAAAACAGGGAAGAATACAAACAATGAATGTAATTTAATTTCTTCAATACATAACCCAAAACTCTAGTATTTGAATTTTTGCAGTAAAAATAAAGGTGGTTGAGCTAGAAGTGGAATCGCTGGTGTGGATTAATAGTGTGATACCATAGTCAGTTCATTTGTTTTAGTATCAAAGTGGAGAGAAATAGCCAATTAATTCAAATGTGACTAAGATTTTAGGGGTCATATTAGAATTGGGAATTTCAGCACTATCTTATCAAACTCTACTTTTTACTGGAATGTGCTTGAGTGGAAGTTACACAAACAGATTTCAGCTTTAAAGGTGTCAACTTCAGTGTCCAATTTAAATGGTGACTATTCTAAAGCTTTCAGTTCACTAGGTATGGGTTACTTCCATTCTCTCTTGATAAGTTTACTAGACCCTGAAACTTTGTACGGCTTAGAGTAATGGGTAGAAAAATTTAAGGGTCATATTATTACATGATATTCAATTCCAGTTTATAACAAAGGAGAAAGAAAAATAAAGAAAGGATAAAGAATAAGAGAAAAACCTCTAAGAATATGATTTTCTCAACATATATATAACTTGAAAGTTATTATGGATAACAATTTGTTGGGACAGGGATTCTCTATGACTTAATAGAAATTAGTTTCTATCCTTGTAAGTTTATCTTAACTAATCACTTATTTAGCACCTACTGTGTGCCTGAGTAAGCACTGTTTTCCTATTGTGGACACAAAGACTAATAAGACATGGTGATGACCCCAAGAAGCCCATTGACTGTTGAAGGGAAGCAATAGTCCTGTGTTGGTAAATGAGGTAGAGCTTTTGTAAATACTTCTACTCAATAAAATCTGAAGTTGTACATGAATTTTAGTATTTAAAAAGGTGTGCTTAGATTTCCTCTTTCAAGATATTCCTTGGTCCAGGACTAGCCTATAGTAAGTAGAAAGAAAAGTGGTCGGTAGAATTTACTCCTTGGTTTCTTTATTAAAAGATAAAGAATTGAGCTTTCATATTTAGGTAAGTCATGCTTGACAATTCCAAAAGAGATTAATGGAAACCTGGATCCTATAAATCATTAAAATGTTTTCCAGTTTGAGAGATTGTGGCACATGGCAACAATGTAGAAGATCTGGTAATGAAGAGTCTTACATATTTAGTGCTTTCTTTAGGATTTGGTTATTTAGCTCACACTTTCTATAACAAAGTTCTTGATGAGGAATTACTAATCAGGGGCATAAAGTTTCAGTTAAGCAAGATGAATAAGTTCTAGAGATCTTCTATATAATAGCATCGTATCTGTAGTCAACAGTCATGTATTGTATACTTAAGAATTTGTTAAGAGGGTAGATCTCACATTGTGTTCTTACCACAATAAAAGAACAGAACAGAAAAGAACTATAGAGTAACTCATCACAGATTTTTGCCGCTTGATGGCATTCAGAACATAAATATCTAAAATGACAGCCAAAGGAATAGTCTGAAAAAAAAAAAATCTTGAGATACCAGGATACAAGTTAAATTTGAATGAATTAATGAAATGTCTAAATTGCCAAGGTATTCACTCTACATAGGGCCTCCAAGACTAATTTTTTCTTTACTCAATCTCAGTAAACCCTGGAGGAAGACGCAAATTAGAATAAGCTGTTTACAGTTACCATCCATGCCATTAGATCTTTTCCACAAATAGCCTGATGTGTCTCTTAGCTGATGCGACTTTTGTCTGCATATAAAAGCCTTCTCAGAAGCCAGTAAATAACAGTACCTGCTGCATCTCTTCTAAATATGTTCTAGAGCATAGGATCCATATCTATACACAACTGTGAGTTAAGTCATTTCAATTTTTAATTAGTAAAAAATCTGCCTTCCGTTTTCATCATAATTCTCAATCCTGTGGAAATTCAAAATTCAAACGCTGGGGGAGAAACAACTAAGACTGTGATTCAGGTAACATTTTCAGGAAAATAAAGTTCATTCTCTTGAGTTCATAAAGAGTTTTTAAAATATGCTTTAGCATTTCCAGCTAAATATAGCCAAGAAGAGACTATCTCCCAGTAGGTAAGGAAGTGACAGGTGTGGTGTACGGATCTGGGACTGGAGTTTGGCTGCTTTCTTCCCTAATCGTAGGAGATGGACTCTTTTCCATAGAGGAAATATGTTCTATGAGAGTCAGCCAGAATCTTAGAAATATTCAGTAAGTGCGGCCACAAGCATTGTTGTGAGGATTAAGGGAATAACCATTTAGTTTCTCAACATGTAAACACAAATTTCAGTGGAAGGATTTTCTCAAACTCAGTTTCAGTTTCAGAATGTGAAACAGTGACAGAAAACATGCCCAGAGTTTTCCCCTTTTTTTGGCCTTCTCATTATTAGAGAGGTTTTAATTATGGCCATGTGGTTCATATTGAATCTGACAAGTCATGTAGCGATTAGAAATTGGAATGCTTTGACAGCAGGGTGAGCCCAAGGATCAGTTGCCGTGTAACTCCACATGATGGGGAGAGCCTGGCAAGTGACTAGGGTCTGGTCAGGGGGGAGTCTTCAGCATCAGTGCACAGGGCGGAGAAGACTGACAAGTCTCACCAAGAGAGCACCTGGGGATGGCAGATGCACAGACCAGTTCCACTACTGGCTAGTCTTTCCCTTGTGTTGTTTCCTTGTAACGACAAAATGGAAACTGAGTTTCTGCAGCCCCGAGTTGTAGATTTTAGGACTGGCCTGGAAATCAAATGAGGGCCTTAAATACAGCCTCACATTTTAAAAATATATATTTACATATATATATACTTTATTGTAAAAAGACATTACATTGTTAAAGCTATTATAGCTGTTGAGAAAATTAAGGGTGAGAGGGCCCATAGTGTTCTAATTCCTGCTCGTTTTTATTAAACATCAAGCAATCATTAAGATCATTGTTTTATCAGTTTTCTCTGCTTTTAGTAGAAATTGAAATTTATTTTTCATCTAATGTATGTCATTGCTAATGACATGGTGATACTTTGCTGTGCTGATTGATTTTCAGGGCCTTTAGAAAGTATCTAGCTGAAAACTTCAGGTTTAAAATTAATGTTATTTATAAGGAGCAGAGAACTGTCCCATAAGTGTTTATATTCATGCATGTGTGAATAAATTTGTTTCCAGTTAGCATTCAAATCTTTTTAAATTGGGACTAATTTTTCCTACAAGTGGTTAAATCCATGGAGGACAAAACAAAGAAACCAAAGTGGAAAGTTCAGAGAAGGAAAAAATAAACTTATGAAGGAAAAAAGTAAATATTATTTACCAAATAAGAATCTGTATCACATATAAAGCAAGCTTTGCTGACTTGATTTTTAGTTGTATGCAATGTGAGGAACACTGTCAAATGTACAACCTACAACTTTTTAATATATTAGGTTTGGGATAAAATCTCCTGAAGTTCTATCTCATTGAAACAGCATTACAAGAACTATTACTTAGGCTAAATTGACAATTTGAAAAAGGTAATTTTTTATCATTTTGTTTTATCAGTTTTCAGAATGATGCCTAACCAACCATCAATGGTAATTAGTTATGCATGTTTGTGGATGTATTTTAGGTATCATTATGAGCTCACAGATATATTTTTTAAAGTACTTCATTCCTTTTTATTGCTGAATAATGTTCCATTTTCTGGATATACCACATTTTGTTTATCCATTCATGTATTGGTAGTTGTTTGAATTATTTCTGCTTTTCAGCTATTATGAATAATGCTGCTATGAAATCCATGTACAAGTTATTGCGTGGACTTACAGTTTCATTTATCTAGGGACATAACTATTCATGGAATTCCTGAGTTGTATGATAACTCTATGTTCAACATTTTGAGTAAATGTCAAACTGTTTTCCAAAGTGGCTTCCCAATGTACATCCCCACTAGCAAGGAATTAGGCTTCCAATTTTCCAGTTTCTTCACATACTTTCAAATACAGTTGAACCTTGAATAACATGGGTTTGAACTGCTCAGGTCTACTTTTACATGGATTTTTTTCAATAAATCTACAGTTGTCCCTCCATATCCACAGGTTCTGGATCCAAGCATTCAACCAACCGCTGATCATGTGTTATGTTTATGATTCATGGTTGGTTTAATCCACAGATGCAGAACCCCAGTATACAGAGGGCATGAGCATTCATGAAGTTTGCTATCCATGGCAAGTCCTGGAACCAATCCCCCACAGATACAGAGCAATGATTGTACTTGCTATTGTCTGCCATTTTTATTAAAGTCATTTTCTTTATAAGTGATATCTCTGTGGTTTTGTTTTGCCTTTCCCAAATGATTAATGATGTTGAGGATCTTTTTTTTGCACTTATAACAGTTCATATATCTTCTTTACAGAAATGTCTATTAAAATCTTTGGCCCACTTTTATAATGGTGTTCTTTTTATTATTGAGTTGTACGAGTTTTTTATATATTCTGATTACAAGCCCTTATTAGATGTATGATTTTCACATATTTTCTCCTCTGTGGGTTGTCTTTTCAGTTTCTTAATGATGTCATTTGAGGCACAAAAATTTTAATTTTGATGAAGTCCAGTTTATTGATTTTCCTTTTATTACCTTTTTTGTTTGTATTGGTGTTGAATCTAAGAAATTATTACCTAACCTGAGTTCATGAAGAATTACTTCTGCATTTTCTTCTAAAAGTTTTATAGTTTTAGTTAGTACATTTAGGTAAAGAATGAGTCATTTCTCCAAGGAACCCTGAACTCTGGTTTCTTTCAGTGGCTAAAAATATTTAGGGACCACAACCTGGGTGCTAGGGGTGCACATTGCTGCAAAGTTTTCATGGCTTTGTTTCAGTGGACAAAGCCAGGAAATAAATAAATAATATATATGAATTTGAATTAATACTGACATTTTAAATTTACGGTTATATAGATTTATTTAGCTTCTATGATTTTGCAATTTTATTTTTGTTCTCTATCTCAGAAATTTTTATTTTATTTATTCTGAAATATATCTATAATAATTTCAAAATTTAAATATGAATATTATCATTAAAATTAAGAATATTGAATAAAGTTTAAGATTTTTTTAAAAATTCTTTGAATATAATATACCAAAGGTATCCACTTAAAGTATTGTATTTCAAAGTCACCTGAAATAATTCTCTTCTCTAAATGATTATTCCTACGATTGATAAAAAGTTATGTTTATTTGTTTCAATTATTTTTCAATTTTTAGGAAATTTTCACATTTAAATCAGTGTTTCAATCATGTTAAACAGTTACAGAGCTCCATAACAAGGTGCACCACAAAAATCTTGTTTCCATCTCTGTCTCATTCATTCTGTTTTTTTGCTCCCCCTAAAAGTAACCATTGTTATTAATTTTGGAGGCTTTTTTCTATTATATATTTTTGAAAAATATAAGCAAGTAATACATATAAATATTCATATTTCCACCACTTAGCATACTTGCTTTTTTTCACTTAATAGCACTTGGATAAATGTCTGTATCCGTAGATAGATATCTTCCTCCTTCATTTTGTAAGGTTCTACTATATGTGGATGTACCAAGAGTCTCCTATGAATTGATATCTGGGTTTATTCCATTCTTTGGTATAATAAATATTACCACTATAAATAGCCTCACGCAGTCACCAGTTTGTATTTTTACCAGTATCTCTTTGGAATATATTCTCAGATGTGGGATTGCTGAATACAGCAGACATAGTCTGTGCTCCTTCACTGTCTCCCTTCTTCCCAATTCTGTGCACTCCTTCCCCAGCATCCCTGAGTCTTTGCTTCTTATGGCCTGTAGCTGTAACTGGAGAATTGCCTTCAGGGTACTAGAGGAGGTATCTAGGAATATCTAGAAATTTACCTCCTTCCAGGGTGGCTTTAGCAAAGGATAGACTGGTGCCAAAGTGTGAAGGCCCAAGTACCCCTGTGAAATTAGGCAGAAGCTTTACTCTGAAAATGTTGCCTGAAATTAAACTCTTCCTTGCCATCACTCTTTTAGCAGTGTCTCCTAGGAGCACTTACCTAATTACCCATTTGTACACGAAAACTTATTGCAGGATCTGCTTTTGGAGAAATAGACCCAAGATTCTGTGTATATGTAACTTTGCTAGACGTTACCAAATTTCTTCCCATAAGGAGTGTATCATTTTGCATTCCTGCCAGCAATGTACAAGAGTACCTGTTTAACAGACCCTCACCAATGGAACGTGTTGGTAAATTTAATTTGAAATTTTCAAAATAGGTAAGCCATTTCACATAATTAGAAGTTGTGATCTTAAAAAAAGTTAAGATATATTTACATCTTCTATTAGATGTTAGCCTATCTTGATAAAATACAATAGTGAATGAATGAATTGTTTAGCACCAAAAGAGAAACAGTCTTCAAATTCAATCAATTAATACACAGCATTTAGTGAGCACCTATAAAGTATCTAAACTTGAAGAATAGTAACCATCAATAAATTATAATAGAGTATAGTTGTTAAGGCTAAAAAATTTGTAAATACTTGGGGTTTTTTTCATCATATATCTTGAACAAATAAGAAATTTGGACTTGTAAATAAGAGATTGTTAAATAGCTTTTACTTCAGAACTATTTGCAAAAGTATCAGCTATCATTCAACAAATAAACCAAATGATTTAGAAAGCAGAGCTCAACGAATTTGCAGCCACAGATAAAAAGATCAAGATACCAATAGAAAAAGCTAGTGAGACAAATATATTAACATTTAGTTCATTCTATAGAATCATTGTTACCAGCCAAGGCAGATATCAATGCTTTAAAAGGAAATTCATATTATATCTTTAGAAACAAAAGGAGAAACTAAGTACTAAGATAATAATTCAACATAATAACATAGACAAAATAGTCATACTCCTAAGAACCACAAGTTTTTTACACTCAAACCACAATCTAGTATAAATGTTAACTCTTTTTTTTATTCAACAAATGTTTATTGAATATTACTAAGTACTAGGCATGAATTTAGGTGCTCAGAATACCATTAGCACACAAAACAGAGATTCTAGGGAGACAGGCAATAAAAAATTGTCATAACAAGTCAACTATGTAGCATGTTAGGTATCCATCAGTGCTAAGAAAAAAACAAAGTGAGGCAAGGGGGATTTGGATTGTGGGGTCAAAGTTTATTTTAAATATGGTTGTCATGGCAGGCCTCATTGAGAATAAGACATCTGAGCAGCCTTGAAGGAGGTGCAAGTGTTAACCGTGTGGCTACCTGGGTGAGGAGCCTCGCAGGCAGAGGGAGCACCTGGTGTCCATGCCCTGAGGCAGCAATGTGAGTGGTGTGCTTGAGTAACAGCTAGAAGGTCAATGTGACTGTAACAGATTAAGAGGGAGAGGAGATGAGGTCATAGACCTAAGAGAAGGTAGGCTCTTTAAGGACGGTGTAAACCACTGTAAGTACTTAGCCATTTGTGATGAGTGCAAAAGAGATATTAAAAGGTTCTGAACAGAGGGATGACAGTATCTGAGTTAAGTTTTAACAGCTCACTCTGAAACGTGTTAACAGAATGTAGGGGAGGAGAGAGGCAAAGACAGAAGCAAGGAGAATAATGAAGAGGCCGCACCATATCCGAGAGAGATGGTGGTAACTGGCACCAATGAGGAAGCTACGGAGGAGGTGAAACACTTTGATTTGGGATAAAGTTTAAGATAGAGGCGACATATTTCCTACCCAATTAGGTGTGGAATGAGAAGGAATGAGAAGAATTAAAGATGATCCCAAAAGTTTTTGTTTGATCAAATAGAAGAATGGAGTTGCCACAAGTGAGATGGGAAAGGCTACCTACTGGTAGAGCAGTTTTGAGGGAGGGGATAAGTATATCAGCTTTGGGCAAAGTGCAAACCTGACTTTCATGTTAAAATAATGCATAGCCTTTGAGATTAAAGTTTAAATTAAAGTTTCCTTTAAATCAGGGGCTGTGAGAGCTTTTGGAATCCCACAAAATTCCTAGTACAGGACATTGCATACAAAAGATGTAAAATGAGTATTTGTTGAATGAACTAGATGCATTCATTAAAAGTGAAGCTCGTGTAGGAAATGGTAGTAGACATATTTTCATTTTAATAGGTGACAATTAAATTTATGAAGAATTTGGATTCTCCAAATAGTGAGAACTGTATGTATCGATGCACAATTTGAACATATGCTGTGGTGCGAAGAATTAATGTTCAGATATTCATGCATTTATATTTTTCCATATTTTAGCACCTATAGCTAAACTTTCCTTAAAAAAGATATAAAGGATTCAGTCTCTAGAAAGTTTACTGCAATACTGAATGACAATGAAAGAGTTAACCTGAACTTTAGATACATGTTCGTGGTAACATAATCTCTTGATATATTAGTAGGTCAATAGTTCAGCCAAGAAAGGGACTCTAACTTGAGCAGACACTAATTAAAAGAATCAATTCTTATCCAACTACATATGTCCAATCATATTAACACATTTCTAGATTTCTTACTCAGTGGACTAGTCAAGATTAAAGGATTTGCTAATATGAAGGAACAGAGTATGCTTCCAAACTGACCGAGCAGATTTGTGAACAAATTAGTTCATTTAAAGTTGACAGTGAAAGATTGATTTTGCACAGAATGAGTTACCTAAGGTATTCATCATTTCCTCTGTCTCTGCACACAAGACAGAGATCCATTTCCTTCACTTTCTGATTGTAATAGGGCTGCTTACTGAGCACCTTTATTTTATGGTTCTGATTGCAGGCTGTCATTCTTTTTAATTCAGACATATTTTAGTCTCTTAGGCAGACCTTTAGAAATAACTTTCTTAAAAGCCTCAGTAAAATGACTGGTTACATGTGGCTCAATTCAACCATACAATAAATTATAATGCAGGGGAAAGTTCTAATTGTACAAAAGATCCAATTACTCATAAGGCTATTTGACTCATTATTCAAATGCAGGGGCAAGCAGGAAATCCAGATGCAGAAACACTTTTTCAAAGTTGAAGGTCAATACTCTACAACTCAGACAAAATCTAAGATGTTTGATATTTAATATACATTTAGTATATATTAGTAAATATTCAGTAGATAAATATTTTATGAAGAATGGTAGAAACTTTAGACAAAAAATGGAACTAAAAATGTGGAAGTGGGGCTTCCCTGGTGGCGCAGTGGTTGAGAATCCGCCTGCCAATGCAGGGGACACGGGTTTGAGCCCTGGTCTGGGAAGGTCCCACATGCCGTGGAGCAACTAGGCCCGTGAGCCACAACTACGGAGCCTGAGCGTCTGGAGCCTGTGCTCTGCAACAAAAGAGGCTGCAACAGTGAGAGGTCCGCGCACCGCAATGAAGAGTGGCCCCCGCTTGCCGCAACTAGAGAAAGCCCTCGCACAGAAACGAAGACCCAACACAGCCAAAAGTAAATAAATTAATTAAATTTAAAAAAAAAAGAGTAGCCCCTCTCACCGCAACTAGAGAAAGCCTGCGCGCAGCAACGAAGACCCAACGCAGCCAAAGATAAATTAATTAATTAATTAATTTTTAAAAAAATGCTGAAGTGGTTAAGGAATTCATATTTTAAGTCCAAGAAAATAAAAGCAAAACCTTGGGGAAGGAGAAAATAATTAGAACACAACAATGACAACACAAACACGATTTAGGAAACAATAAGAATTAAGTTAAAACAAAATCCAAAGAAAAGTGTGGGAACTCATGCTATGTTATTTACAAAAACCTATTTATAGACCAGATATTAGAAACATAAATTATGGTCAGGTGACATATTTAGGGGGTAAAATTTTCAGGACTTTATCAGTTAAACTTGAGATGGTGGGAGAGTAGAGGTCTAGGTTAAATATTGGAGGTGGAAGAGTTGGGCAACTTGGTCCACAACAATGTCCATTCATTAAAGTGTGGTGATATGATGGAGAAATTAGAGAAGGAATGATTTTGATTTTGGATATCTGAAATATCTATGGGAAATCATATGGAGATATCTACAATGGATTTGGATAGGTAGATCGGTATTCACAAGTTATATGTAAATGAAATATTACTTCTATTTTGCCGATGAAATGGAAGCTCAGAGAGGATTCAATTTTCCACAAGGTATCACAGGCAACCAACACTGGTATCAGATTATGTGACTTTAGATCAAATGTTCATTTGTACATAATAAGAGGTGTGTTTGTGTGTGTGCCTGCGTGTGTGTGCATGTGTGTGTGTGTGTGTGTGTGTGTGTGAATCTATGTGTTTAAAACAACCCAGATTATAGCTAAGGAAAGCCAAAGTCTTCCCCAAGATTTCTATGGAATCCTTGGGGGATTTCATGTTTACTCTTGGTTCTAAGTTGCTGTTTTCACTAAATTCTCAGTTTTGTTGCATTTTAACACCCATGTGCTGTTTGATTTGCTCCCTTTCTGGCTGCACAGAGAATTCTACTCCCATCACCAAGTCAACAAAACTATCTAGAGCTGCACCCATATATGTTGTCTATCTTCCTGTCCTAAGCACGTAATAATAAATAAAATCTTCATGGCCGAAGGCCATGTCCACCTCATCTATACTAAATTCCAACCCCCCCTCCCCTAATGAAGGCCCTCAATCCTGTAGTTAGCTTTCTTTTTCCCAAACTTTTTTTCACCATCAGATTGGTTTCTTTTATTAGCATAAAAAATAAAAAAATAATAATAGCAATATTTCTTCTACTAATTGCCATCAAAAGTAATTCCTAATAATGATCAAAATTTAGAAAGTCTCCAAAACTCACATCCCCCTCCAGCTTGCCCACTGTTGCATGAACCCACTTTAAGTTTTTGTCACCTCCTGCACTCAACAGCTCTTGTTAATGTCTTTAAGGACCTCCACATGCTAAAACTAACAGTCAATGTTCAGTCCTCAACTTATTTGATGGTATTTGGCAGAGCTGATGTTAGTCTTTCTTGAAACCCTTCCTTTCCTTGGCTAGCTGGATACCAGTCTTTCCTGGCTCTCCTTCTCCCTATCTGGCTGCTCCTTCTGTTTCATTTGCTGATTCCTACTTGTCTATCCAACCCTAAATGTCATACAGTGCCCCAAGGCTCTAGCCCCAGAACTCTTTTCTTCTCTGTCTACACTCTGTCTCTTGGTGATCTCAGATGCCTCATGCCTTTTAATCCCATCTATATGCTAATGTATCTCAAATGTATCTCAGCATCCCAGACCTTTCTCAAACTGCAGACTCTTTTTTTTTTCTAACTGCCTACTCTCATCTCTATTTGGTTGTCTACTAGGCATCTTAAACGCAGTATGCCCAAACTCAAGCTCTTCATTTCCAAGCTCCCAAAGCTGCCTTCTTACCAACTTCCCATCTCCATAAATGGTACCTCCATTTTCCCAAAACCCGTAGTGTTTTTCTTACCTCCTCTCTTTGTTAATACCAAATCATGAGCAAATCTTACGACTCTTTTTTAAAAAAATTTAAATTTCACCATCTCTAGCTCCCTTCCCTTGTTCGAGCCACATTATGACTCACTGAATTGTTGGTACAGCCTCTGAACTGGTCTCACTATTTCCATTCTTGCCTCCACAGATATTCTCCACATTACTGCCAGAACAACCTTGCCAAACACAAATTAGATCATGTTACTCATGGCTCAAAAGCCCCCGGTGCCTTCTGGTGTCACTCAGAGTAAAATCTGGAGTACTTACAATGGATTACAAGCCCTGAGGTGATTTGGTCCCCTGCAATTGTCTTGGCTTCAGTGACAAACATTCTACTTTTTGCTTATTCCTTTCACACTGGAGTCCTTGCTGTAACTGGAACATGTCAAGCATGATTTACTTCAGGGCCTTTGCTTGTGCTATTCTCATAACAAGGATGCCTTTTATCCATAAACCCTCATGATTCCTCACTTATTTCAGGCACTGCTCAAATATTACCTCTATTCAATAGATTCCAGATTTGGCTGCATAATGTTACAAAGGTCAAAAGAGCAGTCACAGTCCTCTACTCCAGTATCTGTCTCTGTTATCGTACTATAAACTCCTTGAGGATAAGAAATCATGCCTTATCTTTATATCACAGGGTCTCTATTAGTCAGGACCCAGACACAACTGATAAAAACTCATTTCAGGGCTTCCCTAGTGGTGCAGTGGTTGAGAGTCCACCTGCTGATGCAGGGGACATGGGTTCGTGCCCCGGTCCGGGAAGATCCCACATGCCCCGGAGCGGCTAGGCCCGTGAGCCATGGCCACTGAGCCTGCGCGTCTGGAGCCTGTGCTCCGCAATGGGAGAGGCCACAACAGTGAGAGGCCCGCGTACTGCAAAAAAAAAAAAAAAAAAAAAAAAAAAACTCATTTCAAGTTACTTAAGTAAAGAAAAAGTTTTTAAAGCCAGATGGGTGATTGGGTAGGATTTCTCAAGAGCAATGAGACTTCATCCTCCCTCTCCTTGATCATTTCCAAAGGAAAGAGAGTTCCTTCTGGTAGTTCTCATGGAAAAAGCTGGCTTTTCTATCTTTTCTGAGAAACACTTGGTCATATTCTTTACAGGCCTGAAGTTTCCTTTATACTCTCCATATATTAATAATGTTTTTCTTCTCTCTAGATTAAAAGGTGAGGAGAAAATGTGACTCTCAAGAAAGTCACTCTAAGATCTGCAGATAAGTTTGTGGAAGAAAAATCAATTCATAAGCTTGTAATAAATCAAAGATGTAATTCTTATGGGAAATATTTATCTACTAATAGTCTTAACTTGCTGTTTAATATTGGTCAAAAGACCTGACTCATTAAACCCATCTCAAGTTGGATAATGAAGTTTTGATTGGATGTCATCACTGCCAATCATTTTTAACTTAAAAGGCATTATGAGAGACGTAAAATATCCCTCTTCCTTTGAAGTAGAAGGCCTGACACACTGTACCTGGCGTATAACATCTTAGTGTTGTAGTATTATTTCAAACAGGCAGTATTGGGCAGCTGTGTAACACTTTCACTGGTCTATTAGAACAATGATGCCTTGAAATTTCTGCCTTGTTGCTTTTTTTGTGTGTGTGTGGTACGCGGGCCTCTCACTGTTATGGCCTCTCCCGTTGCGGAGCACAGGCTCCGGACGCGCAGGCTCAGCGGCCAGGGCTCAGGGGCCCAGCCGCTCCGTGGCATGTGGGATCTTCCCGGACCGGGGCACGAACCCGTGTCCCCTGCATCGGCAGGCGGACTCTCAACCACTGCACCACCAGGGAAGCCCTGGTGGTGTATTTATGAGAACCAGGGACCTGAGAGTTGTCAAGTCAGCCTTAGGTGGGGGTAAGGATGGGAAGGAGATTCAGGCGAGGCTTCACAGAAGAACTGCTTGGCAGACTGATGGCCTTCAGGACACACTACTCCCAAAAATGACACCTTGGCATATATCTTCATCTCCAAAGACAAAGAGATGCTGAGAAGAATCCTAACAAATAGGCCTTGTTACATTTCTCCCCAGTTTACTACCCTTACCTCATACTCCTTAACCTATCCAATTTCTACATGATTGCTCACTTGTCATCAAACCGAGCATGACAATACTCAATCTTAACTATTTCTTCAGGTCTTCAGTTCTTTATGAAATCTTCCATGTCACATAAAATTTATATTAAGTAAATCTGTACACTTTTCTCCTGTGAATCTTTGTCGGTCTGATTTTCAGACCCAGCCATGGACCCTAAGAAAGTCAAGGAAAACTTTTTCTTTCCCTACACAGACAGTACGGTAAGAGTACATTCTAAGCCTAGGGAACAGCAAGTACACCCAACAGAGTTATAAACAGCACAGTAGAACTGAGAAACTACAAATAATCCAGTACTAACAAAGTGGAAAGGGAGAAGCTTACTAGGCCCAAGGTGGAGCCGTTCTTGTCCTGGGTGCAGGTCAGTATGTAAACTGAAACTTAGATAACTTTCGTGTCTCTGTAAATTTCACTTGACCAGAAACACAGGATATCCAATCAGCCAATCCCCAAACGTCAAGTCCAAACTGGGCTCTGTACTTTATTTCCAAACAAGGTGGACTATGTAGCCCCAGACAATCAGATATTTTCTATTTGCCTCTTCTTTGTTCTTTATTCTTTATCCAAGCAAAGCTTTTTGCCTTCCACCCCATTTTGCAGTTCTCCGAAAGGAGACTGTCCACTTCGTGAAGCGTTAAGTAAGTTTTGTTTGTATCACCTAAATTGTCTTCTTTAATCCTTTTTTAACATCACCAAGTAGGCAAAATTTACTATACCATTGTAAAGACGTTTTCAGGGATACTGCAAGGATATTAAATAGGGGAGAGGGATAATGAAACATGTTTTAGGGAGAAAACTCTAGTTTAGAGGCTATGTGGAATTGAATGAAAGGGGATAAAGACAAAAGGAAGGACCAGTTAAGAAGCCACCGTACAATCCTAATGACAAATGATGCCTTGAATTAAGTGGCGCTGGGAACAGGAACAAGGGCATAGATTTGAGTATATTTGGGAGATTTGAAGATCAATTAGATGTGGGACTGCGACAGCAGGAAGACTCAAGGATGGGCTTCAGAGAGCTTATAAGCCTTCCCCAGGGAAGGTAAATGCATATGATTATATGCATTTTCCTGGGGGGGAAATAACTTATAGCTTTTATCAGATCTCTAACTGGGTTCATAACTGAGATAAAGTTCAAACTACTACACTCTGCTATTATCATACTCACACTTGATTTAAAGACTCAAGTCCTTGAGAACGAAAAACGGAACTGGAGGAATCAGGCTCCCTGACTTCAGACTATACTGCAAAGATACAGTAATCAAGACAGTATGGTACTGGCACAAAAACAGAAATATACATCAATGGAACAGGATAGAAAGCCCAGAGATAAACCCACGCACATATGGTCACCTTATCTTTGATAAAGGAGGCAGGAATATACAGTGGAGAAAGGACAGCCTCTTCAATAAATGGTGCTGGGAAAACTGGACAGGTACATGTAAAAGTATGAGATTAGATCACTCCCTAACACCATACATAAAAATAAGCTCAAAATGGATTAAAGATCTAAATTTAAGACCAGAAACTATCAAACTCTTAGAGGAAAACATAGGCAGAGCACTCTATGACATAAATCACAGCAAGATCCTTTTTGACCCACCTCCTAGAGAATGGAAATAAAAACAAACAAATGGGACCTAATGAAACTTCAAAGCTTTTGCACAGCAAAGGAAACCATAAACCAGACCAAAAGACAACTCTCATAATGGAGAAAATATTTGCAAATGAAGCAACTGACAAAGGATTAATTTCCAAAATTTACAAGCAGCTCGTGCAGCTCAATAACAAAAAAACAAACAACCCAATCCAAAAATGGGCAGAAGACCTAAATAGACATTTCTCCAAAGAAGATATACAGACTGCCAACAAACATATGAAAGAGTGCTCAACATCATTAATCATTAGAGAAATGCAAATCAAAACTACAATGAGATATCATCTCACACCAGTCAGAATGGCCATCAACAAAAATTCTAGAAACAATAAATGCTGCAGAGGGTGTGGAGAAAAGGGAACACTCTTGCACTGCTGGTGGGAATGTGAATTGGTACAGCCACTATGGAGAACAGTATGGAGGTTCCTTAAAAAACTACAAATAGAACTACCATATGACCCAGCAATCCCACTACTGGGTATATACCCTGAGAAAACCATAATTCAAAAAGAGTCATGTACCAAAATGTTCATTGCAGCTCTATTTACAATAGCCCGGGGATGGAAGCAACCTAAGTGTCCATCATCAGATGAATGGATAAAGAAGATGTGGCACATATATACAATGGAATATTACTCAGCCATAAAAAGAAATGAAATTGAACTATTTGTAATGAGGTGGATAGACCTAGAGTCTGTCATACAGAGTGAAGTAAGTCAGAAAGAGAAAGACAAATACCGTATGCTAACACATATATATGGAATTAAAAAAAAATGTCATGAAGAACCTAGGGATAAGACAGGAATAAAGCCACAGACCTACTAGAGAACGACTTGAGGATATGGAGAGGGGGAAGGGTAAGCTGTGACAAAGCAAGAGAGAGGCATGGACATATATACACTACCAAATGTAAGGTAGATAGCTAGTGGGAAGGAGCCGCATAGCACAGGGAGATCAGCTCGGTGCTTTGTAACCGCCTGGAGGGGTGGGATAGGGAGGGTGGGAGGTAGGGAGACACAAGAGGGAAGAGATATGGGAACGTATGTATAGATATAACTGATTCACTTTGTTATAAAGCAGAAACTAACACACTATTGTAAAGCAATTATACTCCAATAAAGATGTTAAAAAAAAAAAGACTCAAGTCTTTGTACAATTGTTTCTTAGGGTAAGGTTTACAGATTTAATATATAAAAACACAGAATTAGATACAGGATTTAGTGAACATAAATTTACATTGAACTGAGCATCCTGTCCTATATTTGGCATCACTTCTGAAAGACATTCAAGCTGTGAGATAACATTTCTCTAGGAAGACACCTTACATTTCTCATTATCTGGGTGCAAAGTTCCTTCAACTCAAATTCCATTATTCATTCAACAAATATTGACTAGCTGTTACCCTGTCCATACTGAGTCCACTTAGTGAATAAATAGTAGTCCCTTTCCCTTGGGAGCTTACAATGTCATTGGGATGATGATATTTTTTTTTTAAGTAGATTAAAGAATTACTGAATACAGAGGTAGAAAAGAAACATCCATCGTTACTGCGGGGTTGGGGGTAGGGACAAATTGGAATGTTGGGATTGACATATAAACACTACTATATATAGAATAGATAACTAATAAGGACCTACTGTATGGCACAGGGAACCCTTCTCAATACTCTGTAATGGCCTATATGGGAAAAGAATCTAAAAAAGAGTGGATATATGTATATGTATAACTGATTCACTTTGCTGTACACCTGAAACCAACACAACATTGTTAATCAATTATACCTCAATAAAAATTTTAAAGAAAAGAATTACTGAATAATTAATTATAACTAATAAGTGCTAACAGACAAGGAGGGAGCAGTGATGCAGAGCAATGTGACATGTCACTCAGATGGGAAGGAAGCCAAACCAGGTGGAAGGCAGGGAGGAAAGTGGTCCAAGCAGAGGGATGAGTTCGCTGGAGGGACTGGAGATGGGAAAGAACCACTGAGACTGGAAACAAGAACGATCTCGTGTGGTCAAAGGGGAGAGTGGAAGCACAGTAAACTATGTGATTTACAGGACCCAGTACAAAATGAACATGTGGCCCCTTGTTCAAAAAGCAGAAAAGTGTGTCATTAAAGTTCCTAAAATATAAGATCTTTTCCTTTGTTCCACTGTCTCTTTTGATTTGTCACAGTGGATTTTTTTTTGTTTTGTTTTACGTGTTATTTAATATCATCCTAAGTCTAAAAAATAAAAAGTTAAAATTTTAAATCATTTCCATAATGTTTTCCATTTATCTTTATATTGGGCAATGCCACTTTTAAGTGTGAATATAAGAACACTTACCTCATATGCAGAATCACCGGAATTGCACAATTTGTGTTTCATAGCTCGTACATACATATGTATTTCATTCTTACCAAAAGAGTAAAAATGCTGCACAAAACTAACTCCACTGTTTTTATTTCACTTCTGATACAAACACATTCAACCAACACTCTCCACCTTCAGTTTACTGATGGATAAGGAGGAAGGAGAAAGTGGAAAAGAGACTATGGGCTGCTCTCTTTCCCTTCCCATCCCTACCATCCCTTTCAGTGTAAGTGATCAGCTAATAAGGGAAGTAAGAGTAAGAAAGGACATGATAGGATTGCTTGATCCTTTGTGTTTCTTAGGATGCTATTGCCTTCTTCCTGCACTGGAAGATGGCCTCTGGGGGCTGTCAGCACCATCCTCTTACCCATATGTATACACATATGGGTAAGGTATACACTTACCCATATACACTTATACACATATACAAGGTATACACTTACCTTGTAGTTGCTTTGACATACCCGTGAATCCCGTGGAATTTTGCGCTGATAGGGCGTAGCGAACTGGGGCATAGAGTAACGGTGGGCCCACACATGACACTCATTCCTTCTGTTTGTGGGCATGCTCCGTTGTCTCATTGGACTTCACTTACAAAACACAAAATCAAAGGCAAAATTAAGAATTTCAGAACGGCAACAATGAAGCATTAAATCAAGCATGAGGTCCTGTGTGTCACAGGCCCGTGAAGCCAGCCCTACATGGGAGGAGATAAAAATTGAGAAGTGGGCAGGGATCAGACCATGCCTTCATGTTATGGCCTCTGGATTTTACTTGGTGCCTGTACTTTTCTCATAGCTCTCCTCAACCCCCAACTCCTCTCTCTTCTGTATGAAAACCTATACATGATTTAAATTTAACATGCCTTGTCTTAAATCTATTCCATTTATTCCAATATAATTTATACATTTCCAACTATTAATGAAGCCTTGAACTTAAATGAAAAACAATCAAAATCCAAATTTTCCTTTATTTCAGTAACTGATGCCTAGGACTGTCACAAAGAATCATAATGAAATGACAACAATAACAATGTATTAGGAATTGAGGGATCAGTAATGAATGGCAAATATTTTATGCGGTAGTTTGCAGTGAAAACTATTTAGAAGCAGACACCATGACTCTCCAAGAACTCTTTCACAGTTGAATTCTGCCATTTCACAGGACCGTTGGCCCTGGGGTGAGCCCTCTTAATCTGTTTTCTGACACCCATTAATGCATTTCCTCACTTCCGTGACTGAAGTACTACATGCACTGATCATTGATTTCTAAAGTTGGGTGTGAATGTCTGATGAATTTTAAAGAGAAACCTCTAACACTTCATTCCGTTCTAGCCTGACTTCAGTTTGCAGTGCAGTCCCCTGTGTCACTTGCTGCCCATGTCCTATTGCATCAGAACTAGGGAAAAGATGGAGGCAGGGGACAGGAGAAAGAAAACAAAGCAGACTTGTAGGCAAAGGGCACTCTTGCTATCAGTATTGTCTCTTAGATTATAGTTAAGTGAAACCCCCAAAAATCTCTGTGATGGTTTTTCTTTTTTTTTTCTTTTTTATTCTTATAGTACAAGCACCAATGAATTGCATTATAGCTCTGCTCTGGTCTGTCCTCTTCCTGCACTTTAGGAAGCTGGTTATCACTAAGGGCTCATGAGACGCCTGTACAGTGCTCACTGGGGATCACGGAATTCTCCACGCTCACAGCCTTGGGCGATGATATGAATGCCTGAGCTAGGAAACTGGTATCGGTTGAGAATAGTAACAAAATGTTGAGCGTGGCTTTTGCTTCAGGTACTTCCTGCCTTTGAAAAGGGTCCTTTCGTTTCCCCCAAAATAATTTTCAAAATTCCCTATAGAATATTTATTTTTAAAACTTGTATTTTCAACACATTTATTTTTCATAACTGATCTATAGATACTGTTTATACTACATTTTTTTTTGTTCTGAGAGCACATGTTACCAAGTCAACATAATAAAAGGATGTATTACGTTCTTCTCTTTGATGATTTAGGAAAAGTATCTGTAATATATAAGGAAAATAGTGTCCCAATGTGAGATTATCTAATCATTCCTTAATTCATCAAACTTTTTTTTTTTTTAGTATCTACCATATATTAGGGACTATACTAGGTACTAAAGTCCATATACACATCCTATACAATCCACAGTATGATACTATTGACATAAACAAAAAAATGACAGCAATATTTTCTTTGCATAAGATTGAATAAGCTGGGGTTTCTTCCAGATTGCCTTCTGCCATTGAGTTGATCCTGCCGTATTTAGCATGCCTTTCTCCTCTGGACCAAAGCCCCAGATACATGGCTGCCTGACTCTCTTTTCCTTCCCCCTCTGCTTCCCATTTTCTCCCAGGTAGACAAGTTCTTTAAGTTATCCTAAACCATAGAATTCTGCTCAGCAACTGTAAGCCTACTGGCTTTGCTGTCTGTAGCCTAAAGAGAACTTTTTCTGTACCAAAAAATTCCAGGAGCTCAGTGCTCAGCTTTTGATATGCTAAATGGGAGAAAAAAGAATTTGGAAAATCCTCTTTCAAGGCAATAGCCTGGTTTATGAAGTTACTGTCTTGATGTGTAATCCTATTTTGCATTTCTTTTTTCTCAGTGACTTCTGTAATGTATCTAATCTCTACACCAATGTGCTCCCAGGCAGATGGATGCAAAACTGACTACAGTGAAGTTTTATTTTTAGAAAAAGCAAAAGAAAAATAATCATTTATAATTATCCAACGCTCTCCCTTCTTTTGGTAATAGAGTCAATACCCAATTTCATAGGAATCCACTTAACATCTCCTTAACAATCATGTTTATTTTTGTTATTTATTTCTTCATCTTCTCCTAGCTCTACCTTTTGCTAAAGCTACCAGCAAGAAACAACACAAAATACCGTACTTCCTTCAAAAGCGTGCGCACACTTACTTCCATTCTGATGGTAAAATGGCAGCACTAAGGCAGTATAAAAAGAGATGATATAGTAACTGAAATTGAATACAGGCTTCCCAATTAATAGACTGTATTTCATTAATACTATTAGTAGTAGTAGTGTTGATGTTTACAACAAATGAAGTATATTGAATAACCAAGACTACAAGGCTCTGTCCAAATTGACCCTAAATGATCAGAAACATTTATCCTAATTGATATAAAAAACGCCTAAATATACCACCTTCTGGACTACTCTGAAAACAATCAATCGCAGTTTTTGTAAGATAGCCCATTCATATATTGGAAAACATGACAGATGTTGAAATCAGTAGTTTTATTTTGAAATACTTCCATTTCTACCTTTGCTTCAGCTTCTCTGTCATAATGACATCATTATTATTACTTTAATTATCTGTGATTATTTTTGGTATTTCTATTCCATGGAAGAGCAATGGTCTATCAACATGTTATACCGTCACGTGGCTATGTAATCAAATAGAATGTTTCAGTCATTGATATTTGAAATGAGAAGGGTTTAGTCTGGAATGATGTATCAGTGTCAGTGAAGGATGAAGAACAGATAGCCAGTCATTCTAAAGGGAAAATCAAAACTACTTTGATGACTCACAAGTTACAGAGAGGAAATAAATGTAAATCAAAACTTTTGCTGGGCTTCCCTGGTGGTCCAGTGGTTGAGAGTCCGCCTGCCGATGCAGGGGACACGGGTTCGTGCCCCGGTCCGGGAGGGTCCCACATGCTGCGGAGCCGCTGAGCCTGCGCGCCCGGAGCCTATGCTCCACAATGGGAGAGGCTACAACAATGAGAAGCCCACGTACCGAAAAAAAAAAAAAATTTTGCTGATGTTTTGAACCATGGTGGATAGAAGTGTTACAGGAAATGGGAACAGGTATTAGATATTTTGTTTCCAGTTTCCTAGCAAATTTAGGGTTACGTGTTGGAGTCCTGATTTGAAGACTGAGAAATTAACATACTTTCTGTCACTACCTAAAATTCAAGGTGACTTTTAAGTAATAAAATGTATTTATCAGCATTGCTTGTGGTATTACTCTTATTACTTTGTTTCACTCCCAAACTAATCTCTTCCCTGCAACTCAAGAGAAAGTCACACCCACCTCTCCATTTACTTTGTAGAAGGGAAAAGTTTAGGGGCTTTATGAAGTGAAACATCCTTTGTTGATTCCAATGCCATCAAGACCTAAGGTATTTTTAACCTCAGAAATGAACAGAATTTGAGGTAAGTCTTGAAGTAAAAATGTGAAGAGACCATAGGCCCAGAAATGAGGTTAAAATACATAAACAATTTTTAAAATTCTACATTAAAAAATAAATCACAGAATAAACATATGCATTTTGTTGACTGCCTGTAGGGGAGAGGAAGGAGATGATCATTTGAGGAGATTCAAAACTCTTCTCCAACTAATGCTGGCTTCTACTAACCTTGTAAGTAAGTTCTCAGAAGAGAGAGACAGCTCCTACTTTCTGTTCTTACTCTTTTTCTACAAGCCTGAACAAGAATTACACAAGCACCTCCTAAATTATATAGGTACCAGGATCTTGTTACTCTGCTTGGTAAGGTGTTCATCATCACAAGGAAGAAGCTTGCTGAAGCTCTTCCTGGGACTCCCAAATTCCTAATTGTCTCATTGCTACATTGATTCATCAATAACATTGAGGTGAGGAAACAGGCAGACTTTTGTATTATGGGCTAACACTAATTATGTTGGATTGCTTTCAGTATGTAGTAAGGATTTAGAAAGTATATGTTTGCCCTGATTAATTTCACAAATCTTTAAAAATAAACTCATGCTGGAATTCTAATCTATGTATATTTGCAACCAAGTTGCACTTTCCTGCCACAATTAAGTACTGCTATTTTAATTTTCCAGTATACATTCTTTAGAACATGCTCATACCATATGTAGGTAGAATTTTTTTAAAAAATAGAATGTATTGGTTCTTTTATACTAAAAAGTAAATACATATTTACTGCAGAAAAATGTACATAGAGAAAAGCACAAAGATGAAGAACACTTAAACTTCCAAAATATCTTTATGCCCATTGTATAATTTTATCCTTACACTATTCTTATGAATAAAGGCAAAATAAGAATTATTGTGCACTTAGCTGTTGTAGAAAATGAAACAGTAAAGTGAGTTTCCTTCAGTTCATCTCAGATCCAAGGCTACTCCTGGTCCTGTCTAATTCCTGGGCCAGAACTCTTTCTGTGCTTTACCTTGGGCCACAGGGAGTGGAAAGGGAGCAGGTATTTCCCGGGAATTGGAGACAAACACAGAAATGCAAACACATTCACGTGACCAGTCCTGAGCCGAGCAAGGCCAACCCTGCCCATGTGCAGATGCTCTACAGCTGCATCTTGAATGACAGATTTCTCAGCGTTATTGAAAGCTGCTAGGTCAGTGACCATGGAGGCTGACGGCTCTGGCTGAGTGATTCTTGGCCTTAATTTAGATATAAACCTCTGAGTTCAGGAAGGGTGTGGAGGGAGAGCGCTTAGTCCTTTCCTTCTCCCCTTCTCACATCTTAAGAGGGTGCATTATGTTCCAGGCCAGATAATGAATCAACAGCACATCTGGATTAGCATGACTCTTTCATTTATCAGATGAAGGTGTGCTCCAGTCTGTATTACAGTCAAGGGCTGGTGTCTCCATGTTAGTGTACAAACTCTATTTGCCTCCTGTCCAGAGTCACTGTAGGCAGATCTGCTTCATAAATGGATTTGTGAAGTGCTTTGTAATTCTCACATGGTTGATTATCCATGTAAAAAGTTTTCCTAATAACAAACAGCTAATAGCAAATGAGAATGTGTGATGTTCCTTGATGTCTCTATGAGTAACAGATTTTAAATAGACTGTTTCCCTGCCGATTGAATACTTGTCTTTAAAGCCTATATTTTAAGTTCAAATATTCATACCATATGGTTTAGGGAGGATTATCCCTCTGTGGTCCTGAACTATATTGAAAGCATCATTATTTATATGTAAAGTAAATTTATGAATGGAAAACATTTATATTAAATATTCTCAGTGGCAAATAACATGAAAGAGAATGGCTGTATTCAGAACAGTAAGAAATAGAGACAAATAGAATAGATAAGGAAACTATTTCATAAAATAGGCCGGGGACACGTGGAATACATTAACAAAACAAGGTAGGTAACATGTACCACATGTTCATGAGCCAGTATGTTCAGCAGGCTCCTAACTGAGCTTTTGGACAAAGAGAATGACGTGGACTTTGTAGGGGTGGAGAGGCATAGGATAGACAGGACATATTTGATGAAACTATGGAATCTGTTAAAATCACATTTCCAAAGACTGGGAACATGTCATGGGTGAGTTTTTGTGCTTATTATTTTTTCTTATATCACAAAAAAAGTAGTAACACAATTTTTTCAGGAAAAAAATACTTCACATTGAATCTTTCATTTACAGAATCAATTCTTCACTTATTCACTATTTCTTCACCCCCCCACTCTCAACAGAAACACACATACTTATATATATGCATGTGTGCAGTTTAGCCCTGAATGTCATTACTTCAAGGGGACTACCTCTGAGATATTTGCTATCTTTGTAGACAATCACAAATGAGGAACATCAGTTGACCCCAGTCCTTACAACCAGTTGCACTTGAGACCAACTTTTAAATTGACTGCCCATAGAACACCACCTAGAAAAGAAAGGACAACAAAAAGTCGGGGGGCCTCTGATGACTCCATTGTACAAGGAAAAGGCATAAAAGAAAAAGAAATCCCTAAAACCAATTCATTAGTTTCAAAACCAGAATGTGACCATGGATTAGGAATTTTGTAATGACTAGAGAACCAGAACATTAAAATTATCATATTGAGATTTTTGTCACAGAGAGAAAAAGAGAATCTTCCTGAACTACCCCAGTAAAAAGGGATGATTCAAGGAAATAGAATTAAAATTATTCCTCAGAAAGATCTTTGCCCCTCTTGTAATTCATCATGGGAAATTCTAGTCCATTTTCTGAGAAATATTGAGTTTTGATGAGTACTATTTCTGATACTAAGCTTATACTTAATCAAATTATCAAAAGTACTGTTAAATGGTAATATCCACTGTAGATGAGGGGACGGAGAAACAGGGACTCATGTATTGTTGGAGGGAGGGAAAGTTGTTAGAATATTTGTGAGGGACATTTTTTTAAATTAAAAGCCTTTGATTTTTAAAATGTATTTTGATTCAGAAATTATATTTCTAGAATGCATCCTAAGCAGCAACTGTGGTAGTGCTTGTAATTGAAAGAAAGAGAGAAAAAAAGAAAAAGAAGGGAAGAAAGAAAAAAGGAAGGAAGGAAGGGAGGAAGGAAGGAAGAAAAAGAGAGGGAGAAAGAAAAAGCGAGGGAGGATGGAAAAGAAAGAGGGATGGAAGGATGAAGTGGGGATGAAGGAAGGAAGGTGGGAAAGCAGGAAGGCAGGGAAAGGAAAGGAAGTAAAAGCCTAAACACCCCAAATTCAGAAACTAATTTCTTTTGAATTAAGAGAAAAAACAATGAAAGCTATTTATTTTATGTAACAATTAAACTTTTTCCTGAGAAAATCCAACTATTGCATTAGGCATTTAGACATCTGCCAACAGGTCACCTCTCTGATTTCTGGAGGCTTTAGACAGTGCCCCCAGCCACATGGCTACACACTTTCTCTATCAAATCTCACCACCCAGTGCCCTTATCTGTTCTGGCTGAGATCTTTCCCGGCCCAACCCTCACTGCCAAAACCACAGTGACCAATTCCATCTCCACTCCCAGATGGTCAGGCCTGGAGCACACACCTACTCACACTTCAGTTTTCTGTCTGCTTTCTTTCTGTTATCCCATTGTACACATCTTATCTCTTATGAGGGGTTTTCTGAGTCAGGCTTAGTAGAAAGAACTTCCCAGAAGTATCCATTCCCTTAAAACACAAGGACAACCACAAAGACAACGGTCTTGATGATTTGGAGAGGAGTTACCCAGGGAGACAAAGAAAAATAAAAAAGAGTTTAGAACATAAAGATGAACATTACATATAAAGATTTCAGTTCAATGCTGACTGTGGAATTCTATTCAACAATCCAACCAAATCTCCAGAGAGAGAGCAAGCACTCCAGATTGCCTTCTAGGTTGTTGTGACACTTTTCCCACCATTGACTGATCTTCCAAGACCTTGGAAGGAAACACATGTAATCTATCAAAATCTTCCCAACAACCTAGAATTACTTTGGTTGTAAAATCCCTCAATATGGAAAAACACATTATTTCATCACAACAATAATAGGCATCAAGAAATTCTACCCTTGTGCCAGTTTATTACCTTTGAAAACTGGGTTGGTGGGGTTGCCATCATTTGGATATCATGTAAGACATCTAATTATTGCAACTCAGAAACCAAGCCTTAGGCAGAATAAATTCAGTGAATTCTTAGGTGCAGTTAAGTGTTCGTTCCTGCTCTACCTGTGTTTATTCCAAACATAGGCACATACGTGTTTATATATACATATATAGCAATATATATTCAGCTATACAAAGTATTTTATAAATTACTTTGTGTGCAGCAAACAACATTTTTAAACACAGGTATATTTCATTATTATGTAACATTAATTACCAGGCAAAGTCAACTTCCCCAAAACTGAGAGTAGGCAGCTACTTGTATGTGGTAATTTAAGGACACCTTAAGTAACATTGGTGAAAATATGGTACCTTCACCACTAGGCTGCTATCTTGCCTGCATTTACTGTGATCAGTATCATACAATAGTACTATAAAGAAATAGGCATTTTACTATCTATAAATGGTAATCTGTCAGTCGGCTAACACTTCAGCTTGAATTACTTAAACTCAATATGATCCTCTGTGATTTATCAGAGAAAGTGCCAAGAGAGTAGTATAAGACAGAAAAATATTGATTGGAGACAGGTGGATAGTGAAAGGAGATAAGAAATGTCCAGCAGACAGAGTGACATTCAGCAGAGTTACTGCAAGGGACCCTAAAAACTAGTGTTTGGCTGCAGGGCACAGGGACCCTAAATGGTTCTGTGAAAGGCTGTGTTATTAAGTTGATAAAATCAGGATAGACTGGGCACCTACTATCTCTAAGACAGAGCATTTCATCACTGGTTCTAACATGGCACATATGCAGGATTTTACACTGGTCATTCTAATTCAAATGATTTTCTTTGGTATCCCAATGTTGAAGAAAAGTAAAAATTAAAATAAGATGTTAGTGTGTGTGTGTGTGTGTGTGTGTGTGTACGTTATGTACTATAATTTGGAATGATGGATGTGAACCTGTTATCATAAATCTGATTTAGGTTAGACATTACAAAGAGATTTATTTTTCTGACCATTTCTTCATCCATTTACCTTTTTCTTCACTTTATTTTTACAAACTCATCACTTTTTTCAGGATAGGAAGCTTCTTAGCAATTAGTGTGAAGATTAGGTAGTTTGTCTTTTGTCGTTGAGCAGAAAAAATGCAGACCTGCTCTTCCTAAATAATCCCTAACTGTTCCACGCTAGATGTTGGCAGATGGACATTCTGGATGTACTGATTCCTCCCCAAGTTGTCTGTCTGTTGAATGTACAATTCTTCAGAATTGTTTGTGTGAACTTCAAAGAGCAAATGGTCATGATGCAAAGTGGTGTGTGATTACTAAAACAAAGTATTTTCTCAATTTTTGTCTCTACTTCCTGCATCCAATAGCTGGAAAGAGAGTCAAATCTTTCCAAACTGACTGTGACTGTCAAAATGAGACACTAATTTAAATAATAAATAAGCTTCCTGGTTACCTTTTGCTCTATTCCATGGTAAACATTAGCACCTGATCTGGTTTCCAGCATTACTGACACAACATTTAAGTATACAGTATAAGATTGTACTTGATTTATTAAAGTAATGAATTAGTTTTATTGTAGGTGATTAAATGTATTTTACTTTTTAAAACACAAGAACTAGAAAAGGCTAGCATTGTTACAATCTGAAAATAACTAGAAAGATAAGTTCATTAACTTGCCTACACTTGTGCATCATAAAAAACCTTGTTAAAAATTACTCCCTAGCCTGTTATATTAGCTTCTTTATGAGGTAATTTCTCCATACAGTAATAAGACTTTTATTTTACTCTCCAGTGCATATTAAACCCACTAATCTTCTTTTATAAACTATAGTTTCAGCCACTTTCTCAATTTACTCACTTTAAAGATACACTCCTATTAATATTAAAGGTAGCAAATGCAGATATGAACTTTGCAAAACATGCTTTCGGATTTATGGCACAATCTTTTAACAGTGTACTGGAATAGCACAAAAGGGAAAAAGCCGTAAATGCCAAGTAGGTCTCATGACAAACCAAACAATCTTAGTCCCCATAGAATTAATTTCCCACCCCATTCATTATGTGAATGAACTGTAGACATATTTTCTGCTGTCAGCAAATAAAAACAGAATGGAAAGACCTCATTCATTGAAAGAAGTAAAATCCTGCACAGGAACTACACAGATGTCAATGATCTAATTGATATGGGTTACTGGTGTCCTGGGGAAAAGCCAGCTGATCGCCATTTCTACCTGTGGGCTGATCTCTAAGGATGAAGATTTTCATTCTGTATCTAAAATCAAATAAGTCATAGTATGAGATTAAGAATTAAGTCTTTCAGAGATTAAATTCTATATATAGAATATATATTTAGTCTATATCTTTAGAATATATATTTAGTCTATATCTTTTGTTTCTATAATTTTTCAAAAAATCTAATATTTTAAACAGCTTATTATTTAACAATGGCATAAGTAATTTAGTTAATACTGGGTTTCAAACAGTCTCAAGCATTTTGGAAATGATAAATTAACTCAAATTGTCACAGAAATTTATTTTAAAAGAGAATACAGAAACAGCTTCCTTGACACTTTTTTTCTTCCACTTGAATTTAAAGTGAAAAATAAGAATTTCCCTATTGTCCTGTGGTTGGACGTATTTTGTTCACCACATAACAAATATTTAAAAATTTTTCATTTTGTATGCTGAACTGGCGAAAGACATTTGAAATGTATGAGGACAAAATTACTAATATATAAAGGTTCTTGCAAATCAACAAAAACTAGAGAAACACCTCAGTGGAAAAAAGGACCTAGTTGTTGTACACCTGAAACTAATGTGAAATTGTAAATCAACTTTACTTCAATTAAAAAAGAGAAGAATTGAAGAAACCATACAAAAGAAGGATTATAATGCACTAATAAATTTATGGTTAAAGAAAAGTTCAACCTCTCCACTAGTTAAAAATACAAATTAGAAATTTTGATGGAAAATGTCATTTTTTTCCAAAATCATATTAGCAAAGATTAAAAGTAGAAATAACTGCTACTGTCCCAAATTCAGGACAATGAAACTGTATGGCTTATGAATACATAAATTAGTACAATCTTTTAAGCAACTTTTAAAAATATGTAAAAAAATTTTAAACATGAACACCATTGACCCCACATGCCTAAGGATGTGTATAGATGTATATAGAAGACCATGCTTAGAAAGAAGAAAATTGGTTAACATAATGCTCATCAATATGTTGGTAATTATGGTACACTTAAAAATATGGAACATATTCAGCCATTATTTTATTTGTTGAAATTGAAAGATAGGTCTATGATACACTGAGTTTGAGTAGAAGAGCAAATTACCAAACAGCACACATTGTACAGTGCGTTTTATTTTAAAAGTACAAATATAGAGACATTATGTTCATTGGGGGAAAGAAAAGAACATACACTAAAATACTAGCAATAGCTATTGCTGTGAAATAGAATAATAAATTGTAAATATCCTGTGCTGATTTTTACTAACAACCTACTTTTCTTCCCACCTAACAAGCACATTGAATAAATTAATGCTTAGAGGATAACTTCAATCTTCTGAGGAATATAAGTTTACTGTCTCAAGAAACTAAAGCTTAGGTATATCTTTAACTTTTCTAAGTGACACAAATTATTCAACTAAATGTAAATATATATAAAAATAGAATAATGACATCATAGATTATTACTAGAAATCATACAGTAAGGTCCCTCTCTGACATTTAATAGATAATAAATAATACGTCTAATATTAAAAATATTAATGAATTTAAGTTAACATATTTATGGTAGGTTATTTAACTTAGCCGATTAAAATCGTAAGTAATTATTTCCTTTTTTCAAAATTTTAAATGCATTATTACTGATTAGAATTTATAATGTTTTAAGATATTTCTAAAATTTTATATGCATTAAATCTAACATTCCAGAAGTTAGCAAACTAGCATTTATTCATTTTTAATTTAAAAATGGAATAAAATTTAAATAGGCTTTCTCCAAATTTGCTTGCTTTGTGTGTGTGTGTTCCTAAAGAAATTATAAAGCCTTTTTTGGACAGGTCAAATAATTGACTTATTTGCCACTCTATGGATAGGTACTTTATAGTTTCAAAGTTTTAACCTGTTTTAAATAAGAATTTTTATCTTTATCTTTACATTTACCTAGTTCTCATAATTCCTCCATCTTATTCTCTACTTTTATTTCTTCTTCAGCTTAATCTGTTGTTCACTCCTACAATTACACATGCCTTCCTCTCTGATGTATCTTGAGGGAGAGAGGTTTTTGTGTGTGTAGCTTTTCTTGGAGTTGCTGTCATCTTAGATCAGGTAGTAAACATCTATAAATCTACATGCTGAATGATGAAATTGTTTTACAGCCTCATTTTTCCTCTGATTTCCTTGTTCAGACCTTTAAGTCGTTTCAAACACTTCTGGTCTTACTCTCCCTTTAACATCACATTAAGTTTCTGCCTAACAAGACTTTTCTTTATCCCAACGTGACATCCCAACACCATTTCTTTGAGGTGATACACTTTTCTCTGAGATGGTACAATCATGGGTTTCTGTCTTGAAGGCCCTTCTTCAACAAAAGCAGGTCATTTGGTCAAAAATAAACTAAAACAGAAGCCACTTCCGGGAGACGTTAAAGATAAACATACACAAAGAAAATTCAACAGTTGTGCATGGTAAGAATTATAGAAACCTTGACTTATAACAGTGAGAATATAAAGCATATATCTGTGCAGAGAGTTGTAGACCCTTGCTCTAATTTTAGCAACTTGTGCCTCTCACATAGTAAGTCACCAGTAAGTGTTTGTTGTATGAATAAGTGGAGAATGGGCCAGCTAATCTGATTCAGAGATTTAAACACTGAAAGAAGGAATCAATCCTCCTTACATCATTTTTTCAAGAGAAATCTTACATCATTTCATGACAGTCACTGTTCTTGTATCTAGTCGTAATAAAAAATATACTTTTATAGTCTTGGGACCCGTTACATTTGTCAGTCATAAGCTGTTTTCACCTGCACCCTTTACACAGGCTTTATATAAGCCTTTTCTGATTAAAGAAGGACAGAACAGGTTGGCATCATTAATATGAACTGTTCCTCCCTTCTGAGTACTTATGTTGCTTCTAATGACAGATGGGAGCATTGGCTGGTTACACAGACTGCAAAGAGTGAGGATTACAGGGCAAAAGGGATACTAAAATAACAAAAGACCACCTCTGGTATTGTAATCAAGTGTGGAAGGAGTTTCATCATCCTCACTTGTTGCTGGTCCCTAGACAAGGCAGTTGTGCGGGTCTCTGTGGCCAATTGGACCAGCATATATTACAAGCAGCCTATAGTGGTGGGCTTAGCCTTGCTTGTCTAAAACATTAAAGTTACCCTTTTTAGTTAAGTGTTTTATTCTGGCATTTTGGAAAGATACATGATGCCAAACAGAATATTTATAACAAACCTTTTAAGGTTTAGTCTCATCTATTTTTGCCCTCAAAGGTCATTTCATAAAAGGGATCAAAAGGCAGCTTCTTCCAGACCAGCTCAGTGGGTGGCCAGAAACCGATTAAATACTAACAGAGCCCGGAAGAAGTACGAATCTGTAGGACTTGTTTTACACAGTTCCATAATGTATTGTCTCGATTACTAGGCCACATAATTACATATATAAAGTAGTTTAATTATAACTGATATAATGAAAAAGCATTAAAAATGATCTTGAAACAAGCTTACCAAATGGGCTTCCTGTGAATATCTAAATCCTTTACTGGTGGTAACTTGTTGATGCAGTAATTGTCAAATCTTCAGGAACCCTGACATCATTTGGTGCTTAAACTCTATCCAAAGACATAGATCCATTCTATCTTTCCAACTGCTAAAGTTCAACTGTTAGGAAAATCTAAATGTTTGGTTTATTTTCCAGACCAGCACTAATTAAGTAGCTAAAAGTTTGGATTCAAAATATGTATTCTACAAATTTTTTAGAGCTTGTTACTTTTGTAGATCCATTCACTTGGCACTATTGTGTGCTATCTGTGTGCAAGGCACTATGCTAGGTCCATTGGTACACAAAGAAGAAAAGGATATGGTAACCAACTTCAAGGAGGTAAAATCCAAAAGGAGAATCACACATATAAAAAAATAAAATATCTCTTGCATTATGAAGAATGCTAAAAAGAGGTACTTATAAATTATAGTGATGGCTCAGAGGACCAAGAGGTGCAGAGAAGGTTTAAATTAAGACTTCAGAAGTGAACAGTAGTTTACCAAGAGAATGGCAGGGTTTCAGAAGGAGGCAAATGGTGGTGGTAGGGGAACCATTTTTAGGGAAAGAGAACAGTATGTGCACAGGTAAAATAGGGAACAAAAAGTAGTGGATATACACAGGTTGAAGGTTTGAGAAAGGGAACAAAGAAGATGAGGATAAACAAATAGATAGGAGTCAGGTCATAGACAACTCTCACTGTTTACAAAGAGCCATCAAACTGTGTAAGAAAGAGATGTAAGAAGGACTCCACTTACCATTGCTGACTTTGAAGATGGAGAAAAGGATATTACGAGCCAAGGAATGCAGATGGCCTCTGGGAGCTGGGAACACTCCTCAGCTGGGAACGCCTGCAAGGGAACTGCAATCTCAGACCTATATCCATGGGGAACTGAACTTTACCAACAACCAGAATGAACAGGTAGCAGATTCTCCCCTAGAGCCTCCAGAAAGGAACAGCCTGCCAATGCTTTGATTTTAGTCTGGTGGGATCCATAACACACTTAAGACCCACAGAACTTTGTTGTTTTAATGCACTGAGTTTGCAGGAATTTTGTTACAGCAGCAATAGAAAATCAAGCTACACTAAGTTAGAACATAGGAGGAGGGGGAATTATGAAAGGGGCTGAGGTGGAGGCAGTAAAATTTTGAGTCACATAGCAAAACTACAAAGCCATTTTCTTCTTAAATAGCAAATTAAATGTAAATAGCAAAATATAAAATGTTTCTGTGTACTTAATTGGGAAGTACCTAGGTTTGTCTTCCTAAGGCAATTTTATCACTTGGAAAACTTTGTTAAATAAATAAAATATTGCAATAATATAGCACTGATTATAAATATTTCATTTATTTACATCTACCCCATTACCAATAGACAGAGTTATCAAACAAAAATATGTATAGTAGAATAACGTTTAGTGTGCTGTCAGCAGTCTTTGCTTGCAAGTAAAAGAAAGCAACTAGAAATAAAAACCTAAAAGAGAATTTACCATAAGGATTTGAGGAGGGCTCAGAGGTTCAAGGACAGGAATGCAGCTCTGCCTTGGGACCAAACATACACAAAACCAAATGTGGTAGGCACATTCTCTAAGTGTTTCCTAACTGTGGTCTTGCCCAGCGTCTGCGCCACCCTCCCTGTTTTCTCACTATTGACTTTCTTCCTTTGTTCTTGGTCCACAAGGCAGCACAAGGTCATCAAGTACACCAAGTTTTAATCTAATTAGAGGTCCCTGAAGAGAGACTGACTTGTTTCCCTCTGCCCCAAGTCCAAACCAAAGGAAAGAGATTCATCTGGCTCAGGTTAGGTCACGGCCCAATCACCTGTGGCCAAGAATGAGGTTACCTCAGGTTAAGTAGATCCATTAGGCTGTGGGGAAGGGGAAATTCCCACCTAAGGGATCCTAGCCAGACAGTTTAACACATACCCACTAAAAATAGAGTACAAAACAGAAAATAAAATTAGAAGAGTAAAATAAAGCCAGTGTTAAAATTGATACACAAAAATGCAGATCAGGAGGTCCTGGGCAGTTGTTAAAGGGGGTTGCATATTTGTTTCTAAGTATCATAATAGCCAAGCTAAAGGTGGAGACATAATAAGCTGCAAAATTCACCACTTGCATGAGAAAAAACTGTCCATAGCTAAGGAAAATCAAACCCTCTCAATTTAGTAAATTCTATTTATTTGAGTTGGAGAGAAATTTTGTCAGACCCATTTGGTCCTCCAAAATGGGTTCTTTATGGGATATAATGGACAATATCCTAAAAAGCATTATACAAGTGAAACTGGTCACACAGCTGTTTCTAATGTACTCTTCACGGCAGCTAATATCACAGAGCTCAGTAGTATTTGCTGAATGGCCACCTGTTAATTGATTGACTGTAAGCATTAAGTTTATCTATTAATTCTAATTATTGTTTCTGATTTTTAAAATTAAAAAATACTTCTTTTTGTTTGTTTTTTGAGCTGTGCCGGGCAGCATGTGGGATCTTAGTTCCCCCTGACAAGGGATTGCATCCGCATCCCCTGCAGTGGAAGCAAGGAGTCTTAACCACTGGACCGCCAGGGAAGTCCCTAAAATAAAACCATTCTTGATCAGAAAGTCCAACTAATCTCCTGTTAATGTTTTTTTAGGAATGCTGAAAATACCCATTTCATACTAAGGTAAAATCTCATTGTATTAATTCAATTTGTATGAAAACCAAACAATGGTGGTCTGCTCAATGTTTAACAACCAGCTCTAGATGGTGGGTTGGGAGGGTTGGAGAGTGTCTTAATTTGTAGAGTTCATCAATTTCTATGGTGTAAATACTCTTACTAATCAATTCCAAGCGAGTAATGTGAAATCACTGAATGTGGAGTCAGAAAGAATCGTGAACACCATTACATGTTATTTCTACCATGCTGACACAATAGACATAAATAAACTCAAGACACAGGTAATAGTAAAATGTAGTAAATATTCAGGAAGTGGTGAATTTTTTAGAATTTAAGACCCAATTTATTTGTAAGTTTATATCATTTACATTTTAATAATGGCTAGATTTATCAACTGGTTCTCAAAGTTCCTAAAAGTGTAGCAATCAGCTCTTGCAAATTAGCACAGACCAGCTCTATTACACTACTGAAAAACCAACACCAATCATTTTCTAAAATGTTAAATCAATTAATTAAGAATTGCAATATGGACCACAATTGATTATAACATAATGACAATTAGCAAATAGTACTGAGAGCATGTTTTTAAAGCTCTTTTGCTTCAGTATAGGGATAAACATCTGTTTTATTGTAAACATCTGTTTATTGCCTTCTCAATGCTGGATATTTTTTGTTTGTTTGTTTGTTTGTTTGTTTGGTCTTCCATTGATGTTGTGAGCCATGTAGCAATTTGTTTTTGTTTTAATGGTCTATAAACCCACTGACTTTTGTCCAGTCTAAATGTACTTCAAGATTCACTTGGAGTTTCTAGATATGATTTTCTGATTATTTTAGTTTTCAATAATATAAGTTATTTTACTATTTTAAATTATATAGCCTTCTTATTATAGGTCTGAAAACCTCAATCTCCTAACTCCTTTTTCTGAAATGAATGTTTATGATGGAATTTTTAGAAAATGTATGATTTCTTACGAAGGTAGCTATTTTCTTATAGCTTAACCTACTATATTTAAAACATTTAAAATATTTTCTGAAATGCTAGAGTCTTAACTTTCTCAAATATAGTAAACTAAAAACAATGGGATAAAATGTGAAGATGATATATTTTTAAAGAGTGGAATATATAAAATTGGCTGATAAAACAACTCTATAAAATATTCAGAGAACATCAACAAATTAAGGCTTATTACATTTAGTACCACACTATAAAGCAGTACATGGAGTTGTGGAGATTCGGCATATGGTTCAGAGATCTAAAAGCAGGAGGAAATAATGCTATTCCAGAACCCAAAATGGAAAGATAAAACTCAAACATATGGTAAATTTTCTGAAAATTAAGTATGTAGCTGGTCAGAAATTTGAAATATTGGGTTCCCTGAAGGAAATAATATTTTGCACAGGTATAAACAGCTATTTTCCAAAGGATTATGTTCACTTGCAATTTTGATACAGTTTGATGAGGTAGAAATAGGATAAAGAAGAGTGAGGGGAATCCAGTGGCTGGTACAGAAATGAAAACGTGGTTGCCGCCAGAGAGGCTGAGCAGCATTTCCCAGATATTGAGAGACATTATCAAGAAATGCTTGGGCTTCTCTGGTGGCGCAGTGGTTGAGAGTCTGCCTGCCGATGTAGCGGACACGGGTTCGTGCCCCGGTCCGGGAAGATCCCACATGCCACAGAGCCTGTGCATCCGGAGCCTGTGCGTCCGGAGCCTGTGCTCCGCAACGGGAGAGGCCACAACAGTGAGAAGCCCGCGTACGGCAAAAGTAAAAAAAATAAAAATCATAAAAATAAATGCTTGATGAGTTTCCTCTCTCCATTTTATTATTTATGATCAAGAGACAAAGAATCCATGCCAAATGGGCTATGTGTGGAAAGAAGAGATTATGATAGAAACGGGTTTTGTATAAAATTTTCAGTTGCTAGAGACCTTGTCATAGCAACTACTTTGTAATGACCTCATTTCTCCTATGTTTCACCCATGTTATAAAATAGAAAGTAATTCATACTAGTTAGAAATATAGCATAGCAATTAAGAGTGAACACTCTGGAGTAAGAGTACCTACGTGCAAATCCCAGCTCTGTCATTTGCCAGTTGTATAGATTCAGTCAAGATATTTCAACATTTTATGCATCAGTTTCCCCCTCTATATAAAGGGGATAAGAATAGCTCATAGGATTGTGGTAAAATTTTAATAAATTAATATATACAAATATATTGGAACAATATGTAATAAATGTCAGCAATCATCATGAGCAGCGTAATTATTGTTCTATTATTACTGTAAAAAGAAGACCATAAGTTCACATATACAGACCTCCTAAAATGTTGAGAAGATGTCAGCTAAAAACATTCTAAAACTGAAGCCTATGATGATTGTTTAGATCGTCCCAGAGGAAAACCGGCTCCTGTGTTAGGAACTATCTATCAAAACAAAGCGTAGGTGGAATGACCCCACAAGACAGATACAGAAGAAAAAATCTTACAGCTGGACCTAATAGCTCAAGCTCCTGGCACTGCTCCCACTTCCTGACCTTGTCTGATCTGCGGGAAAAAGGATCTGGGCAAGCTGCCCCCGTAGCTTTGGGGAAACTACCCGTAGATGGAACAGTTTAATTGAAAATTCCAAAACTTCCTAAAACTCCATGGTAGGATCATGTCATTCTTATCCAGAGAGCCTAGAGCTGTTTTCTGCCACCTAAGGGATATTTACTCCATCCCTGTGCTCCAAGCAACTGGGTTTAAGCTGCTGTTTCTTCCCTTTTTTCAAAGGAGGAGCAATGAAGCTATTTAAAGAAACATAACTTTTTTCTAAGTTCTATATGGGACAAGACTAGACTAAAGAGAGACAAAGGCTGATAGCCTTAAATAACTGCAAATCTATTCATATCCAAAACAGAGCACGGGTTGTGTGTGTGCGTGTTGTATGTATGTGTAGGTTGTGTCGTATGTACGTGTGTGAGTGGTGTGTGTGTGCACCCACATATGTGAGTAAGAAAATGTCTGTGGACAGATGGCTGGATCAATGTCTACAGAAGATAACAAGGCAGCATGCATGGTACATTTCAGTGTGTGCTGGTAAATTCACAGATGTTTGGAGAAAAGGGTGGGAAAATATGACCTATCAGAGTCCCCAGCCAAATTTTGCTGGAGGAATGGATTTGAACTCTAATAAAGGCCTAAAGAATATGATCAACTTTAAGCTTAAGAATAATCCTGGAAAGTGATTTGAAGCGTTTTGAAAAGAAAGTTATTAGATAAGTTAAATAGCATAAGAAAATCATGGCATTAAAAGAGAAAAATCCAGAGAAGCATGCCTGGGTATGAAAAGGTGATCTGAGCATGATAATGTACTGTGTAAGACACTAACAGGATAATAGTAAAGACAGTCTGACTAACAAGTTATTTACACGGACTCGAGAGTAGTAGGAAATAGGATAAACATGGGCTCATATTCTCTTGGCTTTGCTTAAACAGAGGAAAAAAGGTCAAAAAGAAAATTAACCAATTAATGAATGCCATGTAAAATTAAACAATGTCCTGTACTTCTTAATATGGCTAAATATAAGTGCCCAAAAGGGACATCATTCTTCCTTGTAACTATATTGTTGCATTATTTTTTTCAAAATGCATTAAATATCTTTGCCCCCAAATATCTGGGTCTTTTATCTAAAGAAAATTAGACAGCCTGCTGAATTTAAAAGTGAGTTTTAAACCCAGTCTCCAGTTTTACTTTTACAGTTTTAATAAGTTCAGTCCTGTGAATGGGTTGTCACCTGTCTGCTTTATTTATGGGAGCAGATCAAACACAGAGAGATGACAATGTGTACCATTTCTATCACTGTACTCGAATAGCATCCTAACAATTCATCAAAAACCAAGATCCATGTGGTCTGGTGAACAGCACCACTGTTATCTGGGTCAAAATTGAGCTGCCACCAGGACAAACAAGAAGTACTTTAAGCCCATTTTAGTCACAAGTGGTTCCTTAAATATTTTACTAGCAAAACTGCCACCTGCCTTGAAACTTGAGTTTTATGACCACACTTGCAGGTATATTCTTTTACCAACTTGTGATCTGAATCCTTGGGGGCCTGTTACCAAGCACAAACTATAATAAACAGTCTAATATAACCTAATAAAACAAACCAAGGGAATGACTATGGCTGTTGAACAAACAATTCATTCCTGAAATTAAAAATGTAAAATTAAACCTAAATAACTTTACAAGACATCTTGGTAGCACTACCCACAAAAATATGGTGTGTCTTCCCCCAACCTCATTTACTGCTCTATAATTGGCTTCTATTTGTCCACTGTCTGCACATCTGGATTGATTTCCCTTTGGCACAGGGAGATTTACGTTGACTCCTCCACCCACCCCTGTCTAGTTTCTCTTATAACCAAAGGCATATAATTCAAGGTGTCTGTGAGGAATTAAGGTGGCAATTCGTGACCTACACAGAGACAAGAGTCACTGGACTGTGCTCTTTTCAAAAACTCTACTGCTATATCTTGGCACTAACTGGAAATTACATAGATAATTGACAGGTGATATATAGATAGATAGATAGACAGATAGATAGATAGAGTCAGACAGACAAACATAGACAGACAGACATAAAACTTTTATGATGATAGGTCCCAGCTTCCAAAAGGGAAGGTCTGGTTTTTAAGGAACCAGATCACATTGTGTTCTTCAGTGTCATAACACCAGGAGCCCAGAAAAAGAAAAAAAACAGTGGGAGTAAAGCACATTGGACATGCCAATAAATGAATGATAAATTATTAAAGGATGATTGGAAATATTGCCATTTTTCATAGCTGTCACTTTAAGTATAAAAGCATCAGCACATTAAACTAGTTACTGCTTTTTCATAATTGAGACTTTAGCTCCTAGCTGTGCCCTGCAGCTTTTCATTAATCACTGGGACTGAAGTTCAAGCTCAGTGACAGCTTAGAAGGCATTAAATGGGCAAAGTATTTTCCAGGTACAGTTAGGAAAGGGCTTTCAGTTGTATAATCCATAGCTAATTGTTTTTCAAAGTCTCTAAACACAACCTACTCCTGGCGTTTCCTAGTGACAGAATTAGCTGCAAACTGGTTTTCTTTTTATCTTCCCAGGCTTTCTCTCATGGAAATCTATTGAGAGGCCTATTGTTAGCTGCATAAAACAGGTGCAGAATGACTGTGATATGTAAAACTGTAACTGATACTTAACCAAGGAAACATTTATTAGATTGCCTCTGAAACAATACTTCCTGAATACTTATTCTAATCATACCATTTAATTTGTCATAAAAGAAACAAGATGGCATGAAATTTTGCACACAGGCGGAATTCACTTTTCTAATGGAAAAAAAAGGTCCCCTTGGATTATTTTAACAAATGCAACTGAATCTTCACCCAACATGAAGTAAGACTGCAGCTTCTCACATTTACACTTGAACACAAAGATTCCCAGCATAAGACCCTCTGTTGCTTTAGTTCATCAATTTTTTTTCCTTTTCTGCAAAGTGTTATACATCAGGTTTTAATGGATGTGCCAAAGCATTCTTTCTTTTGTGTAACAAATTATCAAGAGCATTGAGGTTCATTAATTATGTCATCTAATTGGATTGAGGCAGGTGCAAAATACCTCAGATGAAGTGGTCACTGGCAGAAAGGCCTAAGTGCAAGTTTTTCTATTAGAAGCCAGCATGTCTCCGACTCTTGGAATTACTTTGTACTTATTGATTAATGGCCATAATTTATTACAGTGCAGAAGATCTTGCATTGAGTTAAATGTGTGATTAATCAATTTTCCATAAAATTATGAACAGCCGACCAGTTGCCAGAAAGAAAATACCAAGTGCATTTTCCCACGGTGTAAATATATCAGGACTTCAGCTAATAACTGTCTATCACTTGCTTAATATTCCCTGTCACACTGATAAATGTCATCCCCACAAATGGGCCACAGGTAGTAATGATGGAAAGACCACCAAACATGTTTTATAGCTACCCTTCTTATATAATGAAATACTCTTTGAATCCATCTCCAAACAATTTATTAATGCAAAATTCATTTCTGCCTTCAGCTTGAAATATATCATTGTTAAGTCAACAATATTATATTAAACTGATAACTGATATTGAAGAAAGAAAACCTTAGGCGAAAGAAAGATGAATTTTGGACTTCCTGTGCACAGGAGCTCATTTTTATTTTCCGTCTAAAATTCAGACATGTGACTAATTGTTGTCAGTTCTAATCTGCTTTTAAAGCACAGCATGTCTGAGAAGCGAGAACACTAAAGAGACCTGCTGATTGAAGAGAAGAACACATTTTGTTCCAAAGGTTAATTTCTCTGGTTAAATAACAGGTATTATGGGGACTCACTAAATGAACTGTCTTTTTTGAGCAAGGGTACTTTAGTTTGCAACTACGCTAGTTAGATGCCGCCTCCTAGAAAAGTACAAAAGACATATGAAAATGGTGAGATAACCTAACGATACCGGAATCAATCACATTTTAGGAAAATGAACTTGTATTAAAACCTATTATAGAAATAAAAACTGATAGGGTATGTAAAGATTTAACTGGAATAAATAAATGTAAGCATGACAGTGATACGTCACCGAGCCATCCCAATCCAGAAGTAGTAGAACAATACGTGTAACAACAGTAAGAAAATAAATAAAAGCTGAACTAATACTCAAGCACTATAAGAAGGATCCTAAAAATGCTAGAGCACAAGGGTCTTAAATATCATCATTCTTCCTCTTCCTGGAGCGGGGAGATAAATGAGCCAGGGCATGAGGCTTGCTGTGCGGATCTCAGTCAGTAAGACACCTATCTCTGATACTACTCAACTTTATCTGAGATAAGAATTTTTTTTGGCCTTACTCCCACCCCTCAAATACAGTGCAACTTCCCTTATCTCCAAGTTACTTGGTTCTATTACGGTAATAGGAGGACACCTGGTGTAGAGCTTTGCAGACCACTTTTGCATTGTCAGAGTCTCTTGGGCTGCATAAATCATGATGCCTCCAAACCGTTTCTTCTACAAGAATGGTCATATCCTCCTATTAAATTTAGGTTCCCTAGTTTCTTTCTTTTTTTTTTTAATTGGATGACCAGCCCCACCCCCAACAAATAACTGGCATGGAACATGGCAAGGAATGTGGCTGCTACACCCTGAAGCCTTCTCTTTTCTCCACTAGAAAGCTCTCCTTCTCCTCTGCCCATCTTTGAGTCTCTGTTAAGTGCAAGTGATGGAGGCTGAGTCCCTTGCTCTCTAGATCCTCTAGTTTCTAAACTACACATGCAAGTTGAATAAGAACAAAAAACTATATCTAAAAGCTCTATCTAGCACCATTCCCATTCATATATTTACTGTACAATTTGGCAAACATAGTCACGGAAATAGTTCCCCAGGCCTCCTTTTAATATCATGCAAGGGATTCATTTTAGCTGGTTCTTTATTCCCAATTTTCTCCTCCTGTGTTGTACAGAATTTTTAATTATGTCTGTGTTGGATGTTTTATGCCTACTATTAAAATTCCGTAATTCCTTAAGCTCAAGTCGCAATCATTTTAATGCTTCTTAAATCTCTCCAACTAGAAGGGATCAAACTTCTCCCTGGAAGAAGGGGGATTAGGGCTTTCCACGTGCCTAGCAAAAGCATTGTGTTACATGACCTTTTCCTAGTCCTGTGGAATTTTCAAGCTGAACCTTACTCTGACACTTATTTTAATATTTTTCTTTTGTCACACCATATTTTAAGGTAGACTTCAAACTTGCCACAGAAAAGGAAGTTTCTGCTGCAGGGAGGGGAGAAAAGATAAAGGACCATATGACCGTGGTGGAGAAATTGGAACCCCTGTGTGTTGCTGGTGGGAATGTCAAATGGTGCAGCTGCTGTGGAAAATTTCTGGTGTTTTCTCAAAAAATTAAACACAGAATTACCACTTCTGGTAATTTCACTTCTGGGTATATACCCAAAAGAATTGAAAGCAGAACCTCAGATATTCATATACCCATGTTCATGGCAGCATTATTCACAATAGCAAAAAAGTGGATACAACCCAAGTGTCCACTGATGGATGAATGGATAAACAAAGTGTGTTTTAACATTTTCATTGGACTCTTATTTAGCCTTAAAGAGGAAGGAAGTTCTGACACATGCTACAACATGGCCGAGCCTTGAAGACATTATGCTAAATGAAATAAGCTAGTCATGAAAGGACAAAAATTGGATGATTCCACATACAATTACATGAGGTACCTAGAGTAGTCAAATTCACAGAGACTGAAAGAAGAACGGTGATTGCCAGGGGTTAGGATGTTTAATAAGTTTGGAGTTTTCATTCTGCAAGATGAAAGGAGTTCTGGAGGTGGACAGTGATGCTGGTTGTACAACAATGTGGATGTACTTGGTGCCACTGAACTGTAGCCCTAAAGTGGGTAAAATAGTAAATGTTACGTTACATAAATCTTACCACAATTAAACAAAAGAAAAGGAACACAGGACTATAAAGACAGGGGTAAGTGGGGAGAAGAGCAGTTCAGAGGTGTTTTTGCTACTTTGGGCTAGAGCCCTCCTCTGATATGGCACACATCCTGGAAAGGTGTGGTCAGTGCCTTTTGTAACAATGCAAGATGTCACTGATCTACTTGTGCAGCGAGTTGACAAGTTCAATTACGTTACGTGTCATTGCTGAGTACATTTTTTTGCCTCTCAACAAAGCCAAACAGGTGGAAGAGTGACTGTGATTGTCAGCCAAACAGTGTGTAAACCTAGTGAATTGAAGTCTTTAATTGCTGTGTGCCATTTGTTCTTCAGCGGCTGCAAGTTTGGAATCCAGTTCACAGGTTTGAGTATGTGGGTACTGCTGCCACATGGAAAGAGTGGATGCCCCTTCTAGAGGGGTAATTGTTACTGGTGTTATGGACTGAATGTTTGTGTCCCCCCCAAAATTCATATGTTGAAATGCTACACCCCAATGTGATGGTATTAAGAGGTGAGGCATTTGGGTGGTAATTAGAATTACGTGAGGTCATGAAGGTGGAGCCCTTATGAGTGAGTTAGATTAGCATTTGCCTCACATTTGGGACTCCTTAAGGGAGCCATGAGAGAGCTAGCTTCCCCTGTCTGCCCTTCTGCCATATGAGGACACAGTAAGAAGATGCAGCCTATGAACTGGGGAACAGGCTCTCACCAGACATTGAATCTGTTGGTGCCCTATCTTGGACTTAGCAGCCTCTGCTACTGAGAAATAATTCTTGTTGTTTGTAAGCTCTCCAGTCTATGGTATTTTGTAGTAGCAGCCTGAACGGACCAAGATAACTTGCTTCCAAATGATGGTGGCAATGTTGGAACAGAGGTTAAGGATGTTGTCAGATCTTCCAATTTTTCAATAAAAGCCCAAAACACAGATGTTTCTGAGAAAATTTCCAATGTTTAAATGTTGGAAAATAATACAAACAAAAAAACCCCTCTAAATATTGTGCATTTTTAGCCTGGTGACAAATTCAACCTTTGAATGATCAGTTTTCCCTTCTGTTTCAATGGGTCAGGCCAAATCCTCTACCTCTATTATTCCTTATCTAGAGCGTACTAGTTAGAAACTCTCTCTCCCATCTCTGAACTCACAGATAGATTGTTTGTATGCGCTCATACGCTTACCAGATATTATCGTTCTTTAAAGATGTGTGTATATGTGTGTATACTTTTGACTACTTTAATCCAAGCTTCTTGAGACTATAGTACAATTATTCATCCTATGCTTCATACAGTATCTTCTACCCATTATCTGCTAAATAAATACTTGCTAAATGTATGAATGTGTGAATCAATGAATGTAAGCTAAAGGGGGTGATGACCTCAAAGAACAGCCTGTATTATACTGAAAGTACATTTCCAAAGTTCAAATTGGTTTGCAATGCTTTCTTTTTCAAGTTGTAACTTTATTTATATGCAAAGGTTATGTCTTTTTGCATCTTTGTAGCTCTCTCTCTTCCATGTACTAAGTGCTAAGATATATTAACTCTTTTAGTCCTAATTCATTATTAAGTGCCCCAAATTCTACATTTACTAGTTTAATCATAGAAACCCTATGATGCTATTATTGCCCCAAATTTCAAATGAAGAAACTGAGAGGTAAAGAACTTGCCTGTGATCACACAGAGTAGATGGCAGCACCAGAACTGGATCCTAGGTAGTGGCCTCTTCACCACATCATGCTGTTTCCGTTAAAATTCCTAGAAGGAAACGGCTGACAGGGACTGCCTCTTAGCCTGGAAATGGGGCAGGGGAATGAGGATAAAGATTTCAACAACTATCACTCTTTTCACCTAAAATGTTTTTGTCTTTGGCTTTTGTTTCTATTTTTATTTTCTTCCGTCCTTTTATAAGAAAAGAGATGCAATTGCATTTGTCAAATCATAGTTGAATGGAAACCATAGGTTGGTCACCAATCCAAGAGTTCAGCAAAAATCAAGGGAAACTTTCTATGAAAATCAATTTGGGTGTGTTAGGAATTTACAGTGGAGTATTGTATATCTTATTAGTAGTTAAAAATTATGTATAAATCCTTTCTATGTGTAAAATCTACAGTGAATATATGTACATATATATACTCATACCTTTTGTCCTGGGGAACTGACTGTTAAACACTTACCATACACCATTGTATTGGAGAAACCATGGACAGAGTTGAGGTCTAGCTAAGGGGAAGCTGAGTTGAAGACACATTTACTTTGGCTTAGTGGAATAGATTTATGAGGTTTGCAGTCACTTCCCTGTGTAGCTAAGTTACTGTTAGTTATACACATTTAGGAAAGGCTTCTATAAATATTTCAACTGCTCACTGAGCTAACTTAGTACAATGACATAAATGTGCAGGGCTAGAGATTGTATTGTGATCTGAACATACCCTGTGGTGCCTGGTGCAGGAAGTACATGGGTTGTGGCCAAGAAATAAGAGCCAGAAGTTAGTCTGTGGAAAAGTCCTCAAATCATCTGCCATGAAAATTATTAGCAGAATTAGAATATCCTTGACACACTGTAAATTCCAAAATTTTCCCCGGTCAAGAACATATACAATATTTGGGGGTTTACAGTTAGAAATACACCATACTTTAAAAAAAAAAAAAAGTACTTGGTTTAGAAAGGCAACTTTTTAAAATCAGAATGGGTGGCGGGGGACAACCTGTAAAGGAAGACGCTTGCAGCATATTTTCTTTTTCTTTCTTGATGGAAATGGCATATTTGATAAAGCTAGAATTCAGCATTTTAACTGCAGTTTGGAAATGTTTTGGAATGTTTCAATAAAACAACTGAAAATTTATAATTATCTGATTTGGGGGTATATGAAGGTTACCTTTTTTGCTCTCTTTAAATTTAAGTAAAACACTGCGAAAAGTCAGATAAAAATAAGCAAAATATGAAATCAAGGTAATAAAGTTGAGCAACAAAATTAATAGAAATTGATAGCTACTATTAATAAAACTTCTATCAGAGCATAGCAAAAGCAGTAATTCATTCAGAAGAAATGCAATTGAGATAGATACATTTCAACTATACTGTAAATGACTGTCACTGAAAGGAACTGCTAGACTGATAAATAGTGATTAGGAAAGTTATAATGTGAGGGATGGTGTACTGGAAAGAACACTGTCCTAGTATTTAACAAACATGGATTATAGCCCAGTTCACTCTTAACCAGTGGTGACACTGGGCTATTTGTGGTTCCTCACTGCTAAAAAAAGCCATGCAGTTGGGCCAAGAGCCAATCATCTGACTGAAGCTCAAGTTCTCTCTCACTCTATTTCACAATTAATCAATTCTGATTTTTTTTTTTCTTTTTGCGGTACGCGGGCCTCTCACTGTTGTGGCCTCTCCCGTTGCGGAGCACAGGCTCCGGACGCGCAGGCTCAGCGGCCATGGCTCACGGGCCCAGCCGCTCTGCGGCATGTGGGATCCTCCCGGACTGGGGCACGAACCCGCGTCCCCTGCATCGGCAGGCGGACCCTCAACCACTGTGCCACCAGGGAAGCCCCCATCAATTCTGATATTTATCATAAAGAATAAATTACCATCTTACACCTAGAGGGTACGTAATTTCTGCAAATTAATGTTGAATATATTCTTCAAATATTTCATGGCTAATGCACTGACTGTTCTGAATTCTTTTAAGGGACTAGAGTTCTTGCCCTTCAGGAATTTGTCTTCTCCCATTCTGTGCCCAAGCCACCTCACTCCCCAAAAATACTTTCTAATGTCTTATGATAGCATTGCCTAGGGCATCCATCTGTCCTCTGCCTACAAAACTCTGTCTCAGTAATGTGAAATGTTCGAGTTAGGCAAATGGGTTGGAAATTCAGTGTTCATTTCCCAGACTGTGGTGGCAGTGGTCAAGCGTTAAAGAAATAGTGTTCCTAATTTATATAATCTAGGACACCAATTAAGAAGGACTGCTTGGATGTGTTTCAAGCCAGAAGGTAAGCCAAAGGCTTTTACACATTTTATCCACAACTTGGATGATGAAACAGGGATCCTGTTTATCCATTTTAAACATGAAATCCTGGAAGGAGGCGTTGCTTAACCTTTCAAATATTTGATTAAAATTCAAGAAAATCTAAATAATTTGGAAAAATAATCAGGAAAAGTTTGAGTTATCTAAAGAGACATACATTGGATGGCACAATTTTAAAGTAAATTATTGAAATATCAAGTAAAAATGTACTGTGCATGGTTGTGAATAAATTTTAAGGGTCTAGACTGGGGCTGCAAATTGAACAAGAAACGGCTATAATTTCAGCTTAGCTTTGCTATCTCCCAAAAGTCATTGTGAATCTTGCTGCATTTGGATATATAAAAAGATATAGTTTCAAATTCATCAATCATTTTATGCTTGGAATTAATAAATTTAAAACAGTAAAAAAACAACAATATCACCTGTAGAAATTTTTCTTTCAAACATCTCCGTATGTTGACTATTACTCTAAGATATATTTGGTTATTGACTGCACAATTAAGAGAAAAAAGATAACCTCGAGACAGTTCAAAAGAAAGCAGTGAACTGGTCAAAGAATTAGAATTAGATGACCATAAAAAGAAATCTTAACAGGAATTTAAATTTTCCAAATAAAAAATAGGATGCCTGAGGAATAACATGGTAAGGATTTTGATGTTTGTAAAATATGTCTAAGATTCTTTTTGTTGAAGCTATGAATAGAAAAAAATAGTTATGAAAATGGAGTTTGGACCTAAGGAACCAATTTGTAACCATCTACTTATAATCTTGGCTGTAAGTGCAAGAGGCAGAGTACAAAGTAGAAAGCCTAGCTGCCCAGGTCTGAAAATAGCACCCTCTGCTTCTCCTTCCAGGACTAAAGCTGCCTTTGGCTCTCCAATCTCTTACTATCTCCTTTGAAATGCAAATGGTTTGGGAGGGGTTGCCCCTAATTCACTCATTTAAAATCTAGCAGTTAACACCTTAGCAACTAGAAGCCAACCTAAAAAAAGAAAGAAACTGGGTGAGGGTTTTAGTGGGTATGCAGCCCTCCTGGAGCTAAATTCTATCTGGAGGAAGGAAAGGAGTGTTTGTCAGAAAGGAAGACTGTATCCAAAATGTTGTCCCTTATTCTCAGTCCACTTTTGGTGTGCATGCCAAAGGTCACCAACCCCTGACCCAGCCTAACTCTTGAATTTGTTATAAAATGATGAAAATGGTTTAAAGAACCCTCTTGTCACAAATTCCCAACTCTGTGAGGCACTTTCATCTGTAATGTTCCAGAGTTGGTAGGAAGGGTGGAAAGTGAATGGCTTGAAAATAGTCAGATCTCTTTAACTAAAATTAGTTTCTGGCAAGGGCTCTCAGCAACATTGGCCTACATTTTCCAGAACTATTGTTCTTGTGCTTTTGCCTAAGTGTGTTTGCATAGGCAGGAGCTGGCCATAAAGGAAAATGAGAAAAGCTGTGACTAAACGAAGGAGAAAATAAAATCCATATGACTAAAATTCTAGCACAGAAACTTCATTAATCATTACTTCAGGAATGTAAGACTCCTCTGTGAGGATACATGGAAAACTTTGTTGTGTGTCCCTGACATACACTATTAAAAACTGCCTCCTAGCCAAGCAGACTTGGCTCTCACCCACGTAAATGAACTATCATTACTCAAGGGGGGTGTAGAGCACTTTGCTCTAGGTGTCTGCTGCTTTTCTTGTTTGACATCCATTAAAATTCTGCTTCCATTCTCCAACGTGGTTATGCACTGTAAACTTTTGGTTTTAGGCAACTAAACTACAACCAGTTGAAAAGATGGAAAATGGGCAGACATAGCTCTTACTGTCATATGATATACATATTCATCAAATCTTTTGAAAGAATCGTCAAAAAGTGGAGAGTACGAGTTACTACTGCCCTGGGATGGCTGAATATTACATGCTGTCCGTTTGAGTGAAAAATTACTGAGCACACACTCCAACAGTATAAGTATCAGATCAACTGCACTTTGAAGAGCTGCCTTGACACAAACCACACACATATATTCATTCTGACTGAGGAGACAAGGATACAATAATTTAGCAAAACATATTTTTTAAAACTTATTAGATCAAAAACACAGGTTGATAGTGGAATCCATATTGCAGAGCACACTGATTTTCTATCCTTGGCATCCCAATTAACCTTACCAAAAATGGCAGTCTTTTCTCACTTTTTCTACAAAGTATACATGAATACTCCATTTCCAAAATCTGTCATGAGCTTTAAGCTAGCCCTTCTGAGAACATTTCAGTTTTTGCATTTGCCTTTTCTTTTAAGCCTGTAAAATGTCCTAAAGTGAGAAAGTAGGGAGGTAGGAAGGAGGATTTTGGAGTAAGAAATCATATAAGATCTGTGGAAAAGATAAGTGCCTTTTCTCTGTTAATGAAGTTTCTTTCCTTTTTTCTTTATTTTCTTTCTTTCTTTTTTTCTTTCTTTCTTGCTTGCTTGCTATGAAGGTGGAGATCTGCATCTGCCTTATTCACTGCTATATTTCAAATGCTCAGAACAGTGCTGGGCAGACAGTAGGTCATCAGAGAACATGTGTTCAATGAATGAATGATGTTTTTCTCTGTAAATTACATTCAATGAGTATTTTTCTTATTACTTCCTGATGATAGAAAATCCACTGAAAATATTTACTGAAAACAGTCTTATTTTTTTCCACCCAGGAAAGAATCTTCTTAAGAGAGTACATAAATTCCAGAGGAATAGACATGAACAGGTAAGAGACAAAAAGTAATATCCTCTCCACATCCACATTTCCTCACTGCCCAGATAGACTCAAACCAGTTCAGAGATCAATTGTGTAACAACGTTGCAGTCTTCATTGAACTGCTCTCCACAAGCATTAAACATCTATGTGTGTGTGAAACTGTGCTGTAAGCCATGTGCTCAAGTGAATAAGGTATGGACCTCATATTTGAATTACTCAGAGCCTGGTAAGAGAGAAGGGTACATAAACAAGTAATTGTAATACAGTGTACAGAGTACAATAATAGAAGTAATTAATCCTGTTTGGAGAAGCTGGCAGGCAGGTCAGATTTCTTAGAGGATATCGTGACAGATGTTACAGAAGACATTTTGACTGTTTGAATGTGAACCAGGAGCTTGCTAAGCAGACAAGATCAGAAAGGCCATTCCAGACAGAGAGGACAGCATGAAGAGTAGGGTGAAGGACAGAAGCTGTCCAACACATTTGGAAAATCACAAGTCAATTCTGTGAGGAGTTGCGTTTGGAAAGGTAAACAGATTAGAATTCTAAAGGGGATGGAAAATAGAAGGGTTTAATAAATAAGGGCTTAACATGATCAGGTTTGCATTTAAGAAAGATAACCCTAACTCCAGTGGAGAATAAATTTAAATGGAGTATGACCAAGGAACGGAATACAGAAAAAGGAACAAGTTTAGGGGCTTGGGATCTCAGGTATCTGTGAATACCTAGGTGTACACTACTCTGCAGTTCAGGAGAAATTTTTGAGCTAAAAATGCAGATTGAGGAATATTTGTTAAGTGGTCATTAAGTCCATGGTATATGACAATATTGTGATGAGAAAAAGCTAGAGAACAAAGAGAAACAGAAAAAATAAAAAGAGAGAAAAAGAACCCAAGGAAAGAAATAGAGAAGTAATGGACATAGATGTATGAGAAGAACCAGGGGATAAATTACTTATATTGTAAATATATCCACCTCCCTGTTTCTAGAGTTTGAAATCTTCGGAAAGTAAGTGTACGTGTAATAGGGAAGAACAAATCTGACTCCATATTAGATCTGTTCTATTGCTTGTGCTTAGTCATGCTGGCTCTGCACCTTTTGCAAAAGAATGTTGCCTATAGCCTGAAATACACAAGGTAGCCTATTTTCAGGGCTCTGACCTTTAACAGTCCATTCATATAGAGATATAAAGTTGCAGAACAGAGAATAACATTTGTTTTATTGGAGGTTTACAGGAACATCATGACCTGACCTACCTGGACAGCTGCAAGAACAAAGGATTCAGACACCAAAAAGTTTGCAACAACTAACCACTCCCCTCCCTCACCTTGCCTTTAAAAGTGCTTTGCTGAAACCCTTTGAGCAGTTTGGGGTTTTGGGGGCATGAGCTGCATGTCTCCTTGCATGGCTCTGCAATAAACCTTTCTCTGCTCCAAACTCCGATGTTGGCCTCACCGTGCATCAGGCACAGGAACTTGTGTTCAGTAACGTATGTTTCATAGAGTCAGATGTTTCCATTGTTCAGAATAGAAATGTAAAAAGAAAATTAATTTTCTTAGAGGGCATGAAATATGATTACCAACAACTCTGGTACCCATTGACTCCTGATTTTACCTATAGGCAAAGTATTTTTTTTACTTGACATTTGTATAGTGTATTATTGTATATAAAGTTTCTTCATGTGTATCCAGCTTATTATTAATTCTTACAACAAGCCTGTAAGATAGGAATTCTTTTCAAATGGAGAAACCCAAGATTCAAAGCCCAAGTAACGAATCCAAGGAAAGTTCCCAGGACTGACTGAGTTCCATGTTGCATCCACTAATATACTCAGAGTCCAAGGAGTAAAAATCTTTCATTCATCCAAAACAACTGACCTTCTTGAAAATCCAACCTGATTTGCGTGTTGGCAACTCCATGCGTTGCTTAAATTGCATCTTTAGGATTTAGTCTTTTGACATAGACAATAACTGTTCAGCTGAAATGACACTTGGACAATAACACAATATACCACGAGGCTTAAGGAGACCTATTGAAGACTCACCATATTATTACAAAGACCCTTTAAAATTTCAAAGAACTCAAGTGAAGTGTCAGCCTAGCCCAGAAATCTTAGTAAAGCAGAGTAAAATGACCATACATGACTGGGCATAGTCATGAAATTCTCATGAGAATTTGTGGCCAATCAGCTTGCAAGGTATGGAGAAATAAGGCGAACATTTTATCTTCCACTGAAGAGAAAACCCCACATTTCTGGTGCTGTTTGTCATGTTCCAATTTCTAAGTACTCTACCTTTAAGACTGGCCAAAGCCATGACCTCAGTGCCTAGTCCTGAAGTCTTCAAAAGAAATGCTCCCATGACAGAACCCACAGATTCTGAACTCACTCATCCCTCCAGACTCTCAGTCTGAGGGACTCCAGTATCCCCTGCTGTGTGACTCAACATCTGACTGACCGTGGGTAGCCTCTGATTTCAGCTTTGCTACTATCATTTTGGTGCTGACAGCTCTTCACTAAGCAACCCAAAATCAACTCTGCCATCTAAAGACCCTGGATTCAGCCCAGCATTCTGGAGAGGTTGAGGAGTAGAGGCAGCCAAACCAGGCTGCTGCTGCCAGGGCACCAAACTTTCCCTCCACTGACATAACTCTAATTTGGTTAGGATTTTTTGGTAACATTTTTGTGCCACTATATAGTTGTTTTTAAGACAAATTAAATATTCATTTTTGTGTAATCCAGACTTTGAAATTATAGATCACTTGAAAAGAACAAATACAAGAATCCTATTTGTGTTATGGTAAAGTGAGTGTGTATGGTTGAGACGAAATCTTCTAAGCATTGAAAGAAACTATTTTTTGCTTCAATGACTTGCATCTTCTCTTAAAATTAACTTTTAAGTCATCAAATTTCAGAACGCATGTGAATTTTTTTTTGGAGTAAAATAACACAGCAGATTCATTTAATAAAGTCAATTCAGTAATTGTGTGTGTCTTACCAATATCTCCAAAGACATCTTTTCACAAAAGACAATGGGGTTAGAAGAAAATCCATTGTTTCAAAGAGAAATAGGCTCTTAAACCCTGGTAAGCATCAATTACTATTCACAGTATTGTCTAAACAGAAAGAAATTTCTTGACTCAATATGGCTCCTTGAAAAGTTTCCATTAGAAAGTATTTTGCACTATTAAACATGGAATATTTGAGCCAACTCTTCTATATCAACTACACAGTCATTTAATAGCTTTTATTGGAAGAATCTTTTACGATTATTTTAAGATCTTTGTATAATTATACGGAAAATTTGTATTCAGCTGGGAAAATTCTAACTTCTCCTTAATCCACCATTTTAATAGAAATATTTCCTCTAGCAATTATTTCTATCTGTATTAAAATTTTCCAAGCTTCAAATTATAGTAGAAGATGAAATAAAAAGTACTATCAATATCTAGTGATCTGAAAATGACCTTATACTTTTAAACTAATTTTCCTAGGCTCTGCATTAATTATTGTGTGCACTCACAGTCATAGCTATAGACAGAATGTCTGCTAGTGCCCACAGCAGGATAAGACAATTAGAAAATCTATGAATTCTTCTCCTGTTTATACTTCAATTTCAAAGGTTAAATTGTTTTTTAAGATATTTTATGTGTGGTTCAGAGATGCTTCTATATGACGGTGTTGATTGGTTTTCTCCTTGATATGAAATATAGGTGTATGAAAATCAAATATGCACAAGGAAACCAAACATGGTTTCATTTATCACATGGCAATGAACATTACAGAGACCCTGGAATAAATAAATAATTCAATCTACTCCACTTAAAACACGTTTATGACCTGTCTACGTTGTGCAAGGCTCTATACTACCTTTGTAAAGCTTAAATCTAGTAAGCAAAACTGACATACACACAAACACACACAACATACACAGCTAATGCACAGAGTTAGACTTGTGGAGGGTGAGTTCAAGGGCAAAGACACTGTACACTTTGCCTCAGATATAGGCAGGGCTGATCCTCCATGGGCAGGCACCAGCACAGTAGTCCTACTGGTTTAAATGGTGAAGCATTTCTATACTGGAGTACACTCCTTCACCTTGGCTGCCGGAGACCCTCCCTCAACTTTCCCAAGGTTTAGAAACAAAAGGGGTGAAACTGGCCCAGCATGAGCTCCTGCAGGTTGCATTGTGGGGACTTCTTTCTAGTTGGTTGGTGCCTGGTGGTTGGAAGCCAGCTGCCCACTAGTCTGATCTCTTGAGTACCCACCCTGAGAATAAGGTGTAGGTGCCCACAGATAAAAGAGGTGAATTGGAAGCAGATCAAAAATGAATATGTTGGAAATGTCATCTGAAAACTAGTCCTTAAGCCTGGGATCAAAACCTCAAATGCTACAGGATCTAAGCAAATAAAATAAGTCAGCCAGAGGACAACTGTGGCAAACTGGAGGGTGTGTGCCCCGTAGAAGTTGCTTCTCCCCAGCCCAGTGTTATGAAGTCATCTGATCTTTCAAGTGACACTAGACATCTGAATCTGTATGTGAAATCTATTGATTTCTAAGTATTCTCAATTAATTCAAGAAAGAAATAAAAACCTGGGCTTCCCTGGTGGCACAGTGGTTGGGAATCTGCCTGTCAATGCAGGGGACATGGGTTCGAGCCCTGGTCCAGGAAGATCCCACAGGCCGTGAAGCAACTAAGCCAGTGCCCCACAACTACTGAGCCTGTACCCTAGAGCCCACGAGCCACAACTACTGAGCCCATGTGCCACAACTACTGAAGCCGTAGAGTCTGTGCTCCGCAACAAGAGAAGCCACCGTAATGAGAGGCCTGCACACCGCAACGAAGAGTAGCCCCTGCTTGCCGCACCTAAAAAGAAAGCCCACGCAGAGCAGCAAAGACCTAATGCAGCCAAAAATAAATAAATAAATTTATTTTTAAAAAAAGAAAGAAAGAAAAACCAAAACTAAAACACTGGGTGAGTTAAACCACATATGTCTATGAGTGTGATTTACCTTGAAGTCCATTAGCTTGCAGCTTCTGATTTCAAATCTTCATTCTTCTCTGGTGAGGTGTGAACCTGTGCTTTCTCTTTTGACCTAAATAGTGCAAGTAGAAAAATCAGTGTTTTATGGCTGTTGTAATTTCATCAGTTCACAATTCCTGCCCACAAAGCTGGTCCATTACCAGGAAATCTACTCTTTGGGAACAGAAGACCCTTTAGAAGTTAAAGGGACTCCTACCATCCTTCCTTATCTCTTCCTCATTTCCTCTTTCCCTTCTCCCACCTCTAGATCATTAAAGTGTCTAGAAGGAATAATGCCTAGAAGTTTATCAACTAAATTATTAATTAAATTATTAAATTAATTATTAATTAGATTGTTCATTGGATTAATTTTTGTGACTATGGCAGAGTGATAAAAAGTACCTGGGGAGGGACTTCCCTGGTGGCACAGTGGTTAAGAATCCGTCTGCCAGTGCAGGGGACATGGGTTTGAGCCCTGGTCCGGGAAGATCCCACATGCCACACAGCAACTAAGCCCATGCACCACAACTACTGAGCCTGGGTTCTAGAGCCTGCGAGCCAAAACTGCTGAGCCTGTGTTCCACAGCTACTGAAGTCTGTGTACCTAGAGCCCGTGCTCTGTAACAAGAGAAGCCACCGCAATGAGGAGCCCACGTACCGCAACGAAGAGTAGCCCCTGGTCACCGCAACTAGAGAAAGCCTGAGCACAGCAACGAAGACCCAACGCAGCCTAAATAAATAAATAAATAAAATTCATATTAAAAAAAAGTACCTGTGGATAGGACATAACATATCCTCTAGACAGGTTCCTGAATGAACAGTGAATAAATGAATGAGGTATCTGTAGGTGAACAGGCATCCCTGGATGGGCAAAGAGGGAAGACAGAGAATTTAGCTAAGCCAAAGACTTGACACCAGTCCTATCTGATCAACAAGTATGGTGTATGAATAACAGGAGCTGTTCTTTATTGCCTGCTGCTTCTGTTCCAATTACTGGGTAAAGTGCATTTATGACAATGGTTTCTTTAATCCCTATACTTAACTTTAGGAAGATACTATCATCCCCATTTAATGGAAGTGGAAACGGGAGCTAAGGGAGAATAAGTAATGTGCTCTGCTTTCAACAGCATGTCAGAACTGAGCTGTAAGTCAAGTTCTAGTCTAATTTCAAAGCCTGTGTTCTTAACCAATTCTGTTTACTGCCTCCCTCCCAAAGGAAAAGAATACTCCTCTAGTCTGATGGTTTAAGATATTCAAGCAGTTTCCTCCATCAAATGTATGGAAACTAGTGAAGAGTAGTGCTTGACAGAGGGAAAGAAAGAACCTACGTATTTGGTTTGGGAGAAATAGCCATGGGAGAAGGAGGAAAGGAAAAGAGGCAGCAGTCTTGGATCGAGAGGAAAAGTGGGAGAGGTGAGAGAGAATTAGTTGGGGGTGTGGGGAAGAGAACAAGAGAGAATTCTTTCCTCCTAGGAGAGTAGAAATGCTAACAGAGCAAGTTGGGGAGGTGAGCGAGTGATAATGGAGGGACATGATAAGAGGGAGTGTGGTGGCGACAGTAAAAGGATGCAGTTAACTTGGCCCTGACCAGGAGCTGTGCTAATGGGCTCTGTTGAGACGACTACCAAACAGCTGTTCAGAGAGCTTCAACACGCTCAGAATTGCTCTGCCACCCTAAGGGGCACCCAGCCCCAATTCCTGAATCACAAGATTGGAGGATCCATTCAGTTATCTCCTTTTCATTTTCTTATCTAAATCAGCCTGCTGAGGAAAGATTGGTTCAGGAGGGAATATACTTGCGCTTTGAGAAATGGAATTAAGATATGTCTCCTTCCAACAATATTGAAAACTAAAAGAGAAAAGGTGTATTTTTGTGAAGTCGCTTTTCCTATATATTTAACATTAGAGTCTGTTCATTCTAAATTATTCATCTGCTATTTCATCTTAATGCTCTGCTAATCTTCAGCTGAAATCTCTAAAATCCAGTGACTGTGATCAGTATGTTTTCAGATGCCATTGCAGGTAGGAAGCAATATTTGGACTTTGGATTTCACACAGAGAAAATGACATAAAACAAAACAAACTCATACTCCATCCAGTTTTGGCTTAAATTTTACAGGACATCATCACTAATGCATTCTGCCAATAAATACCAGATGTTCTGTTAAAAACCACAACAACAAAAAAATGGATCTGAGTATCTTCCTAGAGTATGGCTGGATATCCAAAGCCAGACTTTGGTGAGAAAATTCAGAGATCATGCAGAAATTTGAACTCAGAAAGGCTCCCCTCATAACCATGGTGTCGTTCTAAGCAAGTCAACCAGAAATTATATTCTCTTACCCATATATTTGATGCTGTTGCTGTTCATGGAGGGTATCCTTTTGTTCACTGAAGCAGAAATTAGATGTAGGTTTAGGATATGGTTTCAAAAACATATACTTCATGTGGAAATGGAAATATTTAAATATAATATTGAATACTTTACATTCAATCAATTCTAAAAATCATTTCACAAAATTGGTCCTAGACATCACTTAGCTCATCTGTTCTTTCCTTAAACATTGTGATATGTGTGTGTCTGTGTTTGCGTGTGTGAATTTACATTGTGTGACCACTCGAGTGTCAACATTAGGTTCATATTATCAAGAGCTCTAAGAATGTTCTCGTCCCTAGCATGTTTTGCACATTTCATGAACTTTGCATCAGTGGTCATGCTAACAAGAGATACTCATCACCTCTAGGCATCTAACAGAGCAGCATAGTGCCCAGGAAGAAGGGCTTTGGTATTAGAAATCCAAGCTCCTCTGCTCACTAACTGTCTGAATGTAGGCAATCTCCCAAGCCTTGATTTCAATATCTGTAAGATACAACGACAGTTGTAAATCACCTCAAAAGTTATCATGAGATTCAAATGAACTGATGCATACAACAGGCACACAATATGCTTTTTACTAGGCACCTTTTAACACGTTTTAGCTTTTCAAAATTATTACCAGTAGAAATAATAGTGAAAATGAAAATCTTGCTGGAAGAGTTAGTATAACAATTCAAATTTAAAGCAATGTTGAAATGACTATCATATATTTAGGAATTGCAGGAGAGCAGAGGGGCTGAGAATATTGGCCCCTGAAACAGCCATGAAAAAAATGCTAGAGGAATTGAACACCCACCCTCATGAGTGTTATTACCTGTCGTTTACTAGATTTTTCTTTTAATGACCGAAGAACAGTTTTTTCCTCATATGATTTTATCAGGAAGTTGGTAGAAAAGAAAGAGCATGACCTTTAAAGACATGCAGATCTATGTTTGATTCTCAAACTGTATAAACCATCATCATCAACACTTGAACAGATTACTTCTCTGAAGCCCAGTTTCTTTCCCTATAAAATGGGTATGAGATTAACCGTCTCACAAACTTCCCCCAGAATTGAGTAATCAAGTGTCTAGTCTCATTCCTGGCATGAGTAGGCATTCAAAAAATGTAAATTGCTTTCCCTTGCCCCATCCTTTTCCAGCATGAATAGGTGAGACTATAAGACAGAGTCTCCACCCAAGCTAACGTTTCCCTGACCTATGTTTTAACTCAATAATATTACAATGAAAGTACATATAAAGGTTATCATTTTATGCCAGTTATAAAGAACTTACTACTGATAAGGATCAGAATTCTAATTTCTATGTAGTCATCGAGTCATGATCCCACATGCTCTCTACTGCACCAGGCATATTATTAATGTATTTAAGGCAAGCCACAGTGTCAAGTTAAATAAATGTAAACACCTGCATGTAGAGCTTTGCCTCACTAAACTGTTGGTGAATGGCTTCCTAACTAAATGTTAGATTCCCTTCCATTCCTGGTATGCCTTTGCTTTCAAGACAGAGCTCTCAGGAGTTGAAATATCTTGTCTCTTTTTCCTGTCCATGACTTTAAACAAGCCACCAGTTACAAAACTTCTTACTTTCCCCTATATTATGCTTTAATTCAGAATCACTGATAGATGAACTTCTATCCTGGCACTTAGCTTTAATTAAGCAAGGAAGCTCTTAAAAACGGGCCGCCTTCAGTGGTTGAGAGTCCGCCTGCCGATGCAGGGGACGCGGGTTCGTGACCCGGTCCGGGAAGATCCCACATGCCGCGGAGCGGCTGGGCCCGTGAGCCATGGCCGCTGAGCCTGCGCATCCGGAGCCTGTGCTCCGCAGCGGAAGAGGCCACAACGGTGAGAGGCCCGCGTACCGCAAAAGAAAAAAAAAAAAGGCTGCCTTGCTAATCTTGAAGCAGGCCTCAACTGTCTCTTCTACCACTTTCTCAGCTTCTATAAATCTTTTCTCTTTTCTCCATCAGAAACCAAAAACTTGGAGAAACAGCCAAACTATGTGCACCTAATCAATGTAAATTTTCATTCAGATGCTTTGATGTCACTTTCATTCAAGAAGGTTGGCAATTAAATAACTCATTCATTTAATTGACTTTCCCTTTCCTCCTTTATATGTATTCAATTACTTGAACAGATTACTTGAATCACTCTTTGACCAAATCATGCATTTTTATTATCTGCATTCTTCTGCCATCATTTCTTATTTCCTAAAGTGGCCATTCTCTTTAAGAAATTTTTTTAAATGAATATTTTCTCAAGAAGTTTTAAAATAGAGTAAACCTCGGAGTAACCTAGTTTCTTTGTAAGTAAAATTTAAATTTTTCCTTAGGAGAATTGTGTCAATTAACCATTAAGGCATCTTTTTTTTATAGGAAAGAATACAGATATCCTCTCATTTTATAGACTACTACTGATCAATAAGATAATCTAGTTTATGGCGGTAATGTGAACAAATTTAAGGGAAAATACAATGATGGATTAGAAGATGCAGAGTAATATGGTGACAAAATTACTCCATGATATATTACAGATATAATTAGAAATGTGAAGACTATACTTTTAAAAAAATTCTTAATTATGTACACCAATAATGTTGGAATTACTTATGTAACGTTGACATCCTGGAAAAGACCTTAGCTGACAGATATTGTTTCCATGGACCTAAGTCTCATTTAATTTGATTACCATTAAAGAGACTAGTACATAAAGCCCATTTGGCCATCTCTAGCAAGGAGGTGCCTCATGAAAGTTCAGCTGTATATGGTAAACAGTTGCGTGTCAAGGCAGTATTAGCCCCATACACATTATTTGTGGAGTGTCCCGAACCCAATTGAGCTATGGATCCATGAAGTTTTGATAGCTTTCCCCTCACTCTTAGTCTGACAGAATATAGTAAAGGTAAAACGTGAATTATAGCAACGACTATGGTCTACCATAATTTTAAAAGTTCAGTATATCAACAGGGAAAAAGACAAACACAAAAATAGGTTAAGGAATTTCAATAGCTTCTTGTTGAGATGAAATTTTTCCTCTCTTATGATACTAAAAGCACATCTTTAAAAATCCACAAGAAAATATTGTTGAGAAATGCACGCTTACCAGAAAGACTTATAACGACGATTTCAACAATTAAAAAACTAGGCTAAATTATGACTTTTTCAGGATATCTGTATATATGAACTAAATATAGACCTCATACAGAAACTTTTTCTCTTCTACTTTCTCCTTTTATAATGTCCAGCAGGCCTTCAGCCTCTATACTCTGATGAGAGGTACCAAATTTGTCACACTGTAACTTTGAGTTAAAAGTACATTGGCCTATTTTTCTGAACACAAAACTGGGACATATAGTCTGACAAAAGATTATGTGACTCTTCCAGTGAAAGAGGTAGTCTGGAAGAAATGTCAGACACCAAAAATATAGGAAATTCTAAGATGTTTCAATAATTTTTGGTGATAGAGATAGAACATTTAGAATCAGGGCTGCCCCAGAAAATTCACAATAGTAGAGTGTGGTCAGTACCCTGCTTTTGAATATCTTTCTCTCCAGTGTTTTAGTGCCCACCCTACTTCTAGATTGTCTAATGAGGTCCCACAGTATCTCACGGAATGTTGAAAAACCCATGTTTGTGCAAACTAGAGCTGGTGGTTGAACAGGCAGTACACCCTCTGCTAGGTCAGCTTGGCAATATTCACCAGGGAATATTCACAGGGACTGGAGCAATAGAGGAGATTCAGTTCCCTCAGAGCTTATTACATTCTAGGGCAGTGCAGGATAGTGAAGGTATTTGCCATATCAGGTTTCCTAACTCTGGAAGCAAAAGCTACACTACTAGCATGATGGCAGGGGTTAGTGGTCGGGGCTGGGATTCAAGCCTTACAGTTGATCAGGTCTTTTAGTTATCTACTACTGCATAAAAACATACTGTATTATATATACCTCATGATTTCATGAGTTAGAAATGCAGTCAAGTCTCAGCTATGTGATTCTTCTGTTTAATGTGGCACTGACAGAGCTTGAGTTGTATTCAGCTGGCTGAATACAACTGATGTATTCAGCAGATGGGCTGGTCTGGAGGGTCTAACATGGCTTCATTCACATATCTGGTTCCTTGGCAAGGACAGTGAGGCTGATTGTGTTGACCAGGGCATCCAAACATGGCCTGTCCCTAAGGAGAACACGGCAGCCTCAGGGTTGACAGACATTTTTACATGGTGGCTCTGGACTCCAAGGGTGAGTGTTCTGGGAAAAAGGACAAAATTTCATGGCTTTTCATGACTCAGCCTTGGAGATCACATAGTGTCATGTCTGCTCTACTCTACTGGTAAAAGCAGGCATGGTTCCACCCAAGTTGGGGCCTAGACCCAGCCCTCTGATGGGAAAATGTCATAGATTTGGGCCATGTTTGTAAATGACAGCACCAGGATTGAATGACTAACCATAGGGACATAGACTAATTTACTAGAGCTTTGCAAGGGGACATTTTCCTCTGGGCAGCCAACCTATAGATAAGACGCTTGAAAAAGTTAACTTTTACATCTTACCATTCTTCTCAGTCAGAATCTATTGCTTTTGATATTTGTACATATTCTTAAGGAAAATGTAAAAGTATTACTACAAAAATAAAGAACCAACGTAACATTATAAATAATCAAGTAAAATACCCACTTGCCCATGGCCTTACCCATCTAAGATGTCACTGGAGCCCAACATATCTTATATACTACAAACTGCTTGTCAGTGTTCATTCTTTTCCTTCTCTCTATGTCAGATGCTCTCTCTTGATTCTCTTCACTCATCTAAATCAGTCATTCATCAACAGACAGGGTAAATCCCATGAGGCTTTCCCTAGCACTAATGGTGCACCATAATACAGTTTCTTTCACTGCAAAATCTTTTACTGTTTGTACCAATCATTTGACTTTTTTACTGGTAAGTGTTTAGGTCTACATTTTCTGACGCCTCAGCTAAGGTGTAAGCTCCTGGACAGCAGGAATTGTTGTTGTATCCTTCACAGTGTCTAGCACACTGATTGCTGACTAATTCAGTAATTAATTGACTGATAGACTATTCTTCATAGACTATAGGAATTCTGTTGTTTATAAATAGCTGCTAAAAATGAGTTTAAGAGAGTATTCTATGATCCTGGTTTGAGAACATGCCAACTTTTGCATTTGGAGAAACTTCTAGATAAGAGACAATGATTCTCTATAAAATGAGAATAGACTCATTCTATAGAATGAAAGACTAAGCTGAGTGAATAAAAGCTGCCCTAGGTAATAAGACAGCTATCATTTCTTAGAGTATAACTTTGGACCTCAGCTTCTTCATCTGTTAAACAGAAATAATTGTACCTACCTTACAAGAAAGATTGTTTTAAGAATTAAATGAGATAATACCTGAAAATGTTTACAGACTGGCTGGGACTTTGTAAGTCCCAATAAATTGGGATAGCAGCAACTGTTTCAGGAGAAAGTGTAATTGTTGATTTCACTATCATTATTATCATGTCCTCTGAAATTTTGGCATAAGAAATAAAATACCTATCCTGCCACTTTAATTTCTTTAAGTGAAGTGACTCTCCAGAGATTTGAGAACACATTGGGTATTTAAGCTTTTTTTCCATAAATTGGCAGCAGAATATATGCATTAAGAGCTCAGGCTCAGGAGTCAGATTCACCTGAGTTAAAATCCCAGTTCCAAGGGTCTCCTTAGCCCTGTGACTGGGCATGTTGCTGAATTTTACTTTGCCCCAGTTTATTCATCTGTAAAATGGAAGTAATGATACTATTTATCTATTATTATCATTAATAATTATTATTAGAGTACAATTAGCAGGAGATCAATGTTCCACATGGCCCAGATGAATTTTGGTAGAGAATTTCTTCCACTCTTTAAATATGGAAAAATAAAATTTAGAGTTTAAGAGAAAGCTCAGAAGTAATCTATCTTAGGTTTTCAACCAAACCAAAATGCTTTATAAATACCATCCATAAATGATTATTCAGGCTTCCATGGAAGAAAATCACTACCTCATTCCAGCTTGATATAACTTAAATTGTTTCTTATTGAATCTAATTTTATGTCCATATAATCTCACATTTTATCCTTCTCTATCGTACACAGAAGAATAAAATCCTTTTTTCTATTCAGTAAATTATTTAAGATTATTATCACATAATCCAAGAGTCTTGCATTTTTCTTTTCTTCCAGTGGCTCCTCATATGCCCTGATCCATATAATGTTTTCTATCCTGTTGTCTCACCACCAGATTGATTCTACAATCTTTTTAGTGGGAAACAGAAATGAAGACAATAAAATAGGCATGCAGGGTAGAGTCAGGGTATTACCTCGTTGGTTCTAGGGACTGAAATTCTATTGAATGCAGCCCAACTATGGATTTAATTGTCAATTCAATCATGCCATTGTCTAGCACAGTGTTTTCTTCCAGGCTACATCAAAGACTGTGAAACATTATAATAAATTTATATTGGGTGATTATTATACATAATTTTTAAAATTTTATTATATTACATAAAATGAAAAATATATTTCCAGTTCCAGACCATAAAGGTACATGTGGTCACAGAATTTATTCCATAAAACAAAGGGACCAACAGAAAAAAGTTCTATAGACTCTCCATTTCAATAATATTTTAATGACATCCACAGTAAAAAAAAATCAATAAAAAACTTAAGAAATAATATTATATGGGATATTCTATTTAACTTGTCTATATCATATGACAAGAAAAATATTTTAATGGAGGATTTATATTTCCAGCCTAACATGAGAAGTTATTAGTGTAAATGCTGATTTTTTTAAATGATAAAGTTAAGTTACATGACATTTTCAACTAAAATTGAGAAGATAATACTTAGCAGCTTTCCTTATTGACCTGGTAAAAAAATTTTGGTCCAGCTAGCTAACTTACTAACTTGTACTGTTCAAATACAAACTTATTTGAACAGTAAGAGGAGATTTTTAATCAAAATAATTCAGTGGCCCATCATGACAATGAAAGTACTAGTATGGGTTATTTCTTCCCACTCTCTCCCTCAACCTACCATTGATTAAGTATTTAAACTTTATATCAGTTATGTAATCATGTGTAATACAAAAAAGTTATAGACTGTAGGCAATTAAGAAAGATTAAACTGTTTTAGGTTTTAGTGTTTTAGGTTTTAAAAATACAGTAACAAAGAAAAGGAATAACAAATACGAATAAAAATATTAAAGAATATTCTCAGAAAGAATATTAAAGAATATAGGAAGAATAACAAATTTTAGACCAGGAAGAGATTCTAATTCTGGTTTTTATTCTTAGTTTAGGTTGATTAGCAGTTCTGGAGTTATTCAAAGACACCTTTTACATTTCTATTTTAGAGTAATCAAATATCATCAAAAATGTTAAAAGTCCTGGGTCTAGCAAAGTGTGGCCATGTTTAAAGGTGTGTAGTGAAGACCTTTTAAACCAAAAATTATGCTTAGATTAATACTGCTTTGGAGACCACATCTTATTTTCTACATGCTATCACTGATACTTTGCAGAAGATTAACGTAACAGCCAGAACCAGTTAGAAATAAATAAGATATAGGCCCAAATACCAAAAAAATAAAACGTACAAAAAAACTCAATAATTTGAAATGTTAACTTCATAGTGTTATCTTTTCTGATTGATCTGTTTTCTCATTCCTCTCTGAAAGGAGTATTCTTTGCTTGGATGTATGCTAAACATTAGGATGCTGTCTAATTTCATTGTGATAAAGGCTGATTGCATTCACTAGTTATCCTACCTAAAAAAGAACATCCTTGAGTCAGGAAAACATGATATAACAGGGTGTTGTAGGCATTCTTTGTGTTTAAATACCCAATCTGTGTTTCACTGAAAAAAAATCCAAATGATATAGTACCACATTATCTACCAAGCTTCAGAACAAAATAATGCAACCCAATTTAAACAACCAAATACAGTTTTGAATATGATAATTTTTTCATATTGCATCTCATTTTATTTATTATTAACAAGATTTCCTCATTAAGATTACTTACCAAAATAAATTTAGAATGCCCACATCATGTAATTTTCTTCTTGGCAACTAGAATGCGTAGTTGTAGAATTCAAAACTTTTGTGTTATTTTCTCATTCATTTAGGCAATCTGAGTGTGTTAAAATATGCAAAGGATATCTATCTTCTACAGAATTAGAAAGTAGTGTGGTTTTCTTCACTCATAGAGAGTGCTTTAGTAAGTAGATACTTTCTCATCTGTGTCCTCTTTTCCTTGAGGGCTGAGATTTAATACTCTTTAACAACTTTTCATTGGAAAAGCAAGGAACAAATGGAGGCAGAAAGCAGGTCTGTTAAGACTAATTAGCCAGATTGCCAGAGGATTTTGATTTCAGAATCAGAAAATTTTGTTAATATTTTGCTTTATAATTTGTTAGATTGATCAGATAGCCTGACAATTTAGTCAATGACAACTAAATAGAAACAATAATGATGTGTCTTCTGCTAATTTTAAAGCTAAACTTTAATTTTTAAAATGTAGTCTGTATATTAGGATTTTTAAATCCTTACTAAATTCAGTTATGATAGATTAATTTCTGAAATATTTTTTTTTAAAACCCACTATGATTGTGCATTTGTTGGCTTTACCTTGTAATTCTGTATCTTTGGCTTTACATATTTTAAGGTTATGTCATTAGATGAAACATTCATATTATATATCTTTTCCCATTCCTTTGTTATAAGTCTTTCTGTATGTTTTGATTTAGCTGTGTCACTGATATACATCTAGAGTCTTTTAGAAAACCACTGTATCCAAGCTGAAAGTCTTTGACATTTGATAGAAGAGTTTAATCTATTTACACTTATTGTACTTACCAATTTGTTTGAATAACATTTTCAGGGAAAATTTTCTGGTCTATAGCAGATGCTCATTAAATATTTGCTGAATATTTGGCCTATATATTCTCTGATATTTTTCCCCTTCCTTTCTAGACTTCTGTTGAACTGAGAGAGTTTTCTTTATTCTCCTTTTTCTTTCCCCCAACACTTTGGAAGTTATGCATTCTATTTCTATTCTTTCAGTAATTTATTACAAAGCCTCAGACAATAGTTTTGATGAATAAATTTTATAGATGTTTATTTTAACTGTTTGTTAAGACATTATTTTTACACATTTATACCATTTCTAACTATTCCTCAGTGTAATTTACCAAAATAATATCCATATAAGACAACAATAGACCTGTGTCAGACATAGAAATATTTGTGAATATAGATATTTAAATATGATATTTATGCATTTTAAGATTAAATCAAATGACTATAAAATAATAAAACTTAAAAACAAGAGACTCAATGTAAAAATACTTAAAACTCCAATATAATACAATGTATTTTACAAAAGAGTATTCAATAAAAACAGAAATGTTTCCTTTTAAACATATTTTTTTACAGACTATTAAAATCACCAAGCAGGATGAGGTACTCAATAAATATTTATATCATTACGACCTGGTTTTGATTGTCATTCTCATGAGGCTGCACATAACTATTGACTTGTTACATGACTCAGTTTTTTCATTGATGAAACTGTATGTTTCTTCTGCTGTCAGTGATGTGTAATCAATTGCTGCAGCTTTATTTGTACTGTCTACAGCACAAAAGCAAATTGAGATTAGCATAAATAATTGTAACATCTAACCTTTTGGCTAGCATGAAGCCATACATAGGAAATAAAATAAGATGCTGCAGCGGGAAAGAATCATCCATGCCACAGTGTAGTATTGATGGACAAAACCTATGAAAGTCAAATGAAATAAGAAGTGTCCCTGTTAATTAATGTTCAAGCATACTAATGGAACTCTTACACGTTGGCATTTTTAGAGAGATAATTCATTATACAAATAAACTCAGAAAGAAAAAGAGATATTTTTCTCACTAACATGGAGAATTTTCATAAAAGTGATATTTTTCCCTGGTGGTAGTTGGGTGAAGAGGTGGAAATCTATAGAGTGTATCCTTTCTGACTTTGTGATGGGCAGAATAATGCATCCTCCTCCCCAAAAGATGTCTGCATCCTAATCCCTGTATTCTGTAACATAAGGATATGTTACCTTACATGACAAAATAGACTTTACAGATGTGATTAAATTTTTAAAATTTGGAGATTATCCTAGATTATTTTTAATCACAAGGGTTTCTATACGTGAATGAAGGAGGTAAGAGTGTCAGAGAAGGAGACATAGCAACTGAAGCAGAGGTCACAGTGATGCAATTGATTGCCTTCAAGATGGATGGGGGTCACAGGCAAGAGGAGGGTGGCACCTAGAAGCTGGAAAAGGCAAGGAAACAGATATTCCCCTAGAACTTCTAGAAGGAATGCAGCCCTGCTGACACACTGACATTAGCCCAGGGAGATCCATTTCAGACTCCTGAACTCCAGAATTGTAGAACAGTAATTTTGTGTTGTTTGTGGTAATTTGTTACAGCAGCAATAGAAACTAATACAGACCTCCAGTTGTAAGAAATTCTAAATGAAAAGGAAAAGCCACTGTAGGCTGGGAAAAATAGCAACTGAGGCCCAGAAAAGATAAATAATTTTTCCAGAGTCATCCAGCTAGTTGGTGACAGAACCAGAATTCAAATGTGGATCTTTCTTAACCATTACTCCCTACTATATTACTAAAAACTTGGAACTCTCTCAGTGTAGAATGAGTGAAGCCTATCCAGAGGTAAGTGAAAAATTGTTCTTTTCACGGCCAAAACAATAAGAAAAATTAAGCAAAAGTATCTTCTACATAAAAATAAAACATTTTAAAAACCATAAAAGAAACTTAGATTTTTGCACAGTCCTCCAGATAACCCAAACACTAATGATTTTTAAACTACTAGTTTACGCTGGAGGGGTTCTTGGATGGGACAAAATCTGACTGAAAGGAGTTGCACACAATGACATTTTCAGGATGAGGAGGCTTTTATGTAAAATGAAATTTTAAATGAATGTGCCATGATTACATCCTTGGTAAGAAAAGTGGGATAAAATAAACATTAATGGGGAAGAAACATTCTAGAGCTTAAGCATATATATTTTAATCATAATAGTGGTAGAAACGCAAAAAGAGAATTTCCAAGAGATAAAAATTATTTTAAAATAGTAAAAAATTTTCCTATTTTTCCAATTTTAAATATTCCAGGTTTAACTAAATTGGAACTGGCCAAACATGGTGATTCAAGGTGTAATTTCTGATGTCCAAATAAAGGTGATCAAACAAAAAGGGACATGTTAATTATTTTGAGTAACTTCTTTGAAGCGCAGTGGGAGCTGATTAGGTTTTTTTCATATTATTACATTCTTTCTTAGCCTCTACTGGGTCCTTACCTGCTCAAAAACTCTTTAATCCTCCTTATTATTTGTTATTCTATGACATTATTGGCCAAAGTCTACCACATTAAGTAGCTAATCCAATGGCTGTCCCCAAAACACTCACAGATGACCTTTTCTCCTATTTGACACTGAAGACTGCAGCCATCTGACTATGGTTCCCCCATCTCAAAAATTTTCAATCATATTTGTGCTTTTTTGCCTTCTTGATGCCAGTCTCTGAGAGAGAATTGTTTTCAACGGGTGCCAAGCCTAATTCCTCTATTTTTACTATTTATTGCATTTACTTCACTTTCTCTGAGACATTGTATCATCTTAAAACTCTTCTCCTACTTTCTGACTCCAAAAATTCCCAACTTAAAAAAAAGTAATAATAGTAATTAATTGACCTTACCTCTTTAAGTTGCCAGATTTCTCTTTCTGCCTCGATTTTCTTAGTACACAATAACACACTTCAATCTAATTTCAGCCCCTTTTCTCTACTGAAATTACTCTGTCAAACATTGACCTTCAAAATGCCACCTCTCACACTCTCTCCAGTCTTTTTATGTTTGCCTTCCTCACACTATTTTTCTCCATTACCCATGTTCTCTTTCTTCAAACTGTCATCTAGGCTTCCATAGTCTTAAATTCTATGAATTTCTTTCCACTCCTCTGATTGCTCCTTATTCTCTCTTTGTCTGGAAGGATCTGCCTTTTTTAAACCTACTTTAATAACTATTTCCTCTCTTCCTCACGCACTGCAGCCAGATAGTCTCTTATTCTATGTAAAATGTAATTTTAAATGAATGAGTCATAATTACATCCTTAGTAGGAAGAGTGGTATAAATAAACATTAACAGAGAAAAACTTCCTAGAACCTAAGTATATGTATTTTAATCAAAACAATGGTATGTCATTCTCCTATTTTTCTAATAGTTTTTACATTTTATCTAGAGTTTTTTGAGTATATCATCATATTATCTGTAAACAATGATAATTTTTCCAATTCCTTATTTCTGTAATTACATTGGCCATTAATTCCAGAAAAACTTTAAATAATAATTGTGGAAGCCATGAGCTTATGTTTCACCATTAAGCTTTAGTCTTGAAATGTAAATATTTTTATCATCTAAAAAAAGAAATATGTCTATTCCTATGTTACTAAAAGATTATTATCAAGGATGAAGTAAAATTTATAATTGTGTCTTTTTACGTCTGTGGAGGTGATTAGAATTTTTTCTTCTTTGAGTGATTAACATGAATTATCTCACATTATTCTTTAAACAGTTCTAAAAGATCAATATTATCTCATTTTGCAAAAGAGGACTGAGTTGCTGAGAGATTCAGAGTTACAACAAGGGTACACAAATAAGTCGTAGAAAAAAATGGAAACCTATTGTGGATTAATGGGAGAAAGACAAAAAAAGAAAGGAAGGAAAGAAAGAAAAGAAAGGAGGAAGGAGGGAAGGAGGGAAGAAGAAGAAGGAGGAAGGATGAGAGAGAACAGAAACAGAATCCTTTATTCAAATGAAATCTAGTATGACAATTCTAAAAAATGATAAAAGCATAACTGCTCTAGTGAAGTGAGGGTAGGAAACATAGCACCCTGATTTTTCAGCCACCCTGAACACTCAGAACATTTTTTGACGCACTTGAACTGAACTCTGAGGAACAGAATCTGAAACCCCAAACATGCTTAACTCATTTATTTATTCTACGATTCTTTATTATAAAAGTTATACATGCATATAAGCTAATTCAAATACTAAAGAACAGTATTAAATTTGAATGCAAAAATATTTTTCACTAACCCCACTTTCACTCTATAGGCTTAAATACTCTAAACTCTATTCTTTTTTTTTTTTTCTTTTGAGGTGTAACTGACATATAATACTGTATTAGTTTCAAGTGTACAACATACTGATTCAACATTTGTATACATTGCAAAATGACCACCAAATGCTTTAAGTCTATCTACTATCTGTCACCATACAAAGTTAACTTTTAGGATTTATACATACAAAGTTAACTTTTAGGATTTATTTTCTTGGCAACTTAAAAGTATGCTCTACAATATTATTGAATAAAATCACCATGCTGTACATTACATCCCCATGACTTATTTTATAACTGGAAATGTGTACCTCTTGACTCCTTTCACCCATTTTACTCACTCCCTAACCTCCTCCTCTCTAGCAACCATCATTCTGTTCTTTGTATCTGTGATTTTTGTTTTGTTTTGTTCATTTGTTTTGTTTTTAGATTCCACATATAAATGAAATCGTATGGTATTTGTCTTTCTCTGTCTGACGTATTTCACTTAGCATAGTTCCCTCAAGGTCCATCCATGTTATTGCAAATGGCAAGATTTTATTTATTTTTTATAACTGAGTAGTATTCTATTGTATATATACCACTTCTTTATCCATTTACCTATCAATGGACACTTAGGTTGCATTCATATCTTGGCTATTATAAATAATGCTGCAATGAACATAGGGGTGCATATATCTTTTCAAATTACTGTTTTGTTTCTTTTGGATAAATACCCAGAAATGGAATTGCTGGATCAGATTGTAGTTCTACTTTTAATTTTTTGAGGGATCTCCATACTGTTTTCCATAGTGGCTACACCAATTTACATTCCCACCAACAGTGCACAAGAGTTCCCCTTTCTCCACATCCTCGCCAACACTTGTTATTTCTTGTCTTTTTGATAACAGCCATTCTAACAGGTGTGAAGTGATATCTCACTGTGGTTTTGATTAGCATTTCTCTGACAATTAGTGAGATTGAGCACTTTTTCATGTGTCTGCTGGCCATCTGTATGTGTCCTTTGGGAAAATGTCTATTCAGATCCTCTGCCCATTTTTTAATCAGATTGTTTGGGGGTTTTTGTTATTGAGTTTTATGAGTTCTATATATATTTTGGATATAAAACCCTTATCAAATACATTATTTGAAAATATTTTCTGCCATTCAGTAGGTTGTCTTTTCATTTTGGTGATGGTTTTCTTTGCTGTGCAGAAGTTTTTTAGTTTGATATAGTCCCACTTGTTTATTTTTGCTATCATTGCCTTTGCTTTTAAAGTCACATCCAAAAATTCATTGCGAAGACCAATATTAAGTAGCTTACTGGCTAGGTTTTCTTCAAGGAGTTTCATGGTTTCAGGTCTTACATTCAAGTTTTAACTCCATTTTGAGTTTGTTTTTGTGTATGGTATAACATAGTAGTTATTTCATTCATTTGCATGTAGCTGTCCAGTTTTCCTAGTACCATTTATTAAAGAGCCTGTCCTTTTCCCATTGTATATTCTTGCCTCCTTTGTCATAAATTAACTGATCATATATGCATGAGATTAATTCTAGGTTCTCTTTTCTGTTCCATTGATCTATGTGTCTGTTTTTATGCCAATACTGTATTGTTTTGATTATTATAGCTCTGTAATTTAGTTTGAAATCAGGGAGAGTGATGCCTCCAGATTTGTTCTTTTTTTTCTCAAGACTGGTTTAGCTATTCAGGATCTTTTCTGATGCCATATAAATTTTTGAAATGTTTGTTCTATTTCATTTGAACAATTTCATTGTTCAATGAAAAATGTCACTGGAATTTTGATAGGGGTTGCATTGAATCTGCATACTACTTTGGGTAGCATACCATGTTAATAATGTCAGTTCTTCCAATCCAAGAACATGGAATATCTTTCCATTTCTTTGTGTCTTCTTCAATTTCTTTCTTCAATGACATAGTTTTCAGGGTACAGGTCTTTCACCTCCTTGGTTAAGGAGAGGTAGCAAATCTTTGAGTGTTTGGTAGAGTTAATGAGTAAAATTATATGGTCAAGAACTTATGCTTATAGGGATTTTTTTGATTACTAATTCAATCTCCTTACTAGTAATTGTTATACTCAGATTTTCTATTTCTCCCTGATTGAGTCTTGGAAGATAGTATAATTCTAAGAATTTGTCTATTTCTTCTAGGTTGTCCAATTTGTTGGTGTATAATTGTTTATAGTAGTCTCTCTTTTTTTTTAACATCTTTATTGGAGTATAATTGCTTTACAATGGTGTGTTAGTTTCTGCTGTATAACAAAGTGAATCAGCTATATGTGTACATATATCCCCATATCTTCTCCCTCTTGTGTCTCCCTCCCACCCTCCCTATCCCATCCCTCTAGGTGGTCACAAAGCACCAAGCTGATCTCCCGGTGCTATGTGGCTGCTTCCCACTAGCTATCTATTTTACATCTGGTAGTGTATATATGTCCATGCCACTCTCTCACTTCAGTTCAGCTTACCCTTCCCCCTCCCCGTGTCCTCAAGTCCATTCTCTATGTCTGTGTCTTTATGCCTGTCCTGCCCCTAGGTTCGTCAGAATGTATTTCTTTTTTAGATTCCATATATGTGTGTTAGTATACAGTATTAGTTTTTCTCTTTCTGACTTACTTCACTCTGTATCACAGTCTCTAGGTCCATCCACCTCACTACAAATAACTGAACTTCGTTTCTTTTTGTGACTGAGTAATATTCCATTGTATATATGTGCTACATCTTCTTTATCCATTCATCTGTCGATGGACAGTTAGGTTGCTTCCATGTCCTGGCTATTGCAAATAGTGCTGAAATGAACATTCTGGTACATGACTCTTTTTGAATTATGGTTTCCTCAGGGTATATGCCCAGTAGTAGAATTGCTGGGTCATATGGTAGTTCTATTTTTAGTTTTTTAAGGAACCTCCATACTGTCCTCAATAGTGGCTGTATCAATCTACATTCCCACCAACATGCAAGAGGGTTCCCTTTTCTCCACAACCTCTCCAGCATTTATTGTTTGTAGATATTTTGATGATGGTCATTCTGACTGGTGTAAGGTGATACCTCATTATAGTTTTGATTTGCATTCTCTAATGATTAGTGATGATGAGCGTCCTTTCATGTGTTTATTGGAAATCTATAATCTTCTTTGGGGAAATGTCTATTTAGGTCTTCTGCCATTTTTGGATTGGGTTGTTTGTTTTTTTGATATTGAGCTGCATGAGCTGCTTCTATATTTTGGAGATTAATCTTTTGTCAGTTGCTTCATTTGCAAATATTTTGTCCCATCCTGAGGGTTGTCTTTTCGTCTTGTTTATGGTTTCCTTTGCTGTGTAAAAGCTTTGAAGTTTCATTAGGTCGCATTTGTTTATTTTTGTTTTTATTTCTATTTCTCTAGGAGGTGGGTCAAAAAGGATCTTGCTGTGATTTATGTCATAGAGTGCTCTGCCTATGTTTTCCTCTAAGAGTTTGATAGTTTCTGGCCTTACATTTAGGTCTTTAATCAATTTTTAGTTTATTTTTGTATATGCTGTTAGGGAGTGTTCTAATCTCATTCTTTACACGTAGCTGTCCAGTTTTCCCAGCACCACTTATTGAAGAGGCTGTCTTTTCTCCATGGTATATTCTTGCCTCCTTTATCAAAGATAAGGTGACCATATGTGTGTGGGTTTATTTCTGGGCTTTCTATACTATTCCATTGATGTACATTTCTGTTTTTGTGCCAGTACCATATTGTCTTGATTACTGTAACTTTGTAGTATAGTCTGAAGTCAGGGAGCCTGATTCCTCCAGCTCCTTTCTCAAGATTGCTTTGGCTATTTGGGGTCTTTTGTGTTTCCATACAAATTGCAACATTTTTTTGTTCTAGTTCTGTGAAAAATGCCGTTGGTACTTTGATAGGGATTGAATTGAATATGTAGATTCCTATGGGTAGTAGAGTCATTTTCACAATGTTGATTCTTCCAATCCAAGAACATGGTATCTCTCGCCATTTGGTTGTATCATCTTTAATTTCTTTCACCTGTGTCTTATAGTTTTCTTCATACAGACCTTTTGTCTCCTTAGGTAGGTTTATTCCTAGGTATTTTATACTTTTTGTTGCAATGGTAAATGGGAGTGTTTCCTTAAGTTCTCTTTCAGATTTTTCATCATTAGTGTATAGGAATGCAAGAGATTTCTGTGCATTAATTTTGTATCCTGCTACTTTGCCAAATTCATTGATTAGCTCTAGTAGTTTTCAGGTAGCATCTTTAGGATTCCCTATGTATAGTATCACGTCATCTGCAAACAGTGACAGTTTTACTTCTTCTTTTCCAATTTGTGTTCCTTTTATTTCATTTTCTTCTCTGATTGCTGTGGCTAAAACTTCCAAACTATGTTGAATAGTAGTGGTGAGAGTGGGCAACCTTGTCTTGTTCCTGATCTTAGTGGAAATGCTTTCAGTTTTTCACCATTGAGAACAACGTTGGCTGTGGGTTTGTCATATACGGCCTTCATTATGTTGAAAAAAGTTCCATCTATGCCTATTTTCTGGAGGGATTTTATCATAAATCGGTGTTGAATTTTGTCAAAAGCATTTTCTGCATCTATTGAGATGATCATATGGTTTTTCTCCTTCAGTTTCTTAATATGGTTTATCACACTGATTGATTTGCATATACTGAAGAATCCTTGGATTCCTGGAATAAACCCCACTTGATCATGGTGTATGATCCTCTAAATGGCTGTTGGATTCTGTTTGATAGTATATTGTTGAGGATTTTTGCATCTATGTTCATCAGTGATATTGGCCTGTAGTTTTCTTTCTTTGTGACATGTTTGTCTGGTTTTGGTATCAGAGTGATGGTGGCCTCATAGAATGAGTTTGGGAGTGTTCCTCCCTCTGCTATATTTTGGAAGAGTTGGAGAAGAATAGGTGTTAGCTCTTCTCTAAATGTTCGGTAGAGTTCACCTGTTAAGCCATCTGGTCCTGGGCTTTGGTTTGTTGGAAGATTTTTAATCACAGTTTTAATTTCAGTGCTTGTGATTGGTCTGTTTATATTTTCTATTTCTTCCTGTTTCAGTCTCAGAATGTTGTGCATTTCTAAGAATTTGTCCAATTCTTCCAGGTTGTCCATTTTATAGGCTTATAGTTGCTTGTAGTAATCTCTCATGATCCTTTGTATTTCTGCAGTGTCAGTTGTTACTTCTCCTTTTTCATTTCTAATTCTATTGATTAGAGTTCTCCCTTTTTTTCTTGACGAGTCTGTCTAATGGTTTATCAATTTTCATTATCTTCTCAAAGAACCAGCTTTTAGTTTTATTGATTTTTGCTATCAGTTCCTTCATTTCTTTTCCATTTAGTTCTGATCTGATCTTTATGATATCTTTCCTTCTGCTAACTTTGGGGTTTTTTGTTCTTCTTTCTCTAATTGATTTAGGTTTAAGGTTAGGTTGTTTATTTGAGATGTTTCTTGTTTCTTGAGGTAGGATTGTACTGCTATAAACTTCCCTCTTAGAACTGCTTTTGCTGCATCCCATAGGTTTTGGGTCATCGTGTTTTCATTGTCATTTGTTTCTAGGTATTTCTTGATTTCCTCTTTGATTTCTTCAGTGATCTCTTTGTTATTTAGTAGTGTACTGTTTAGCCTTCATGTGTTTTATTTTTTACAGTTTCTTTTCCTGTAATTGATATATAGTCTCATAGCATTGTGGAAAAGATACTTGATACAACTTTAGTTTTCTTAAATTTACCGAGGCTTGATTTGTGACCCAAGATATGATCTATCCTGGAGAATGTTCTATGAGCACTTCAATGTATTCTGTTGTTTTTGGATGGAATGTCCTATAAATATCAATTAAGTCCATCTTGTTTAATGTATCATTTAAAGCTTGTCTTTCTTTATTTTCATTTTGGATGATCTGTCCGTTGGTGAAAGTGAGGTGTTAGTGCCCTACTATGATTGTGTTACTGTCGCTTTCCCCTTTTATGGCTGTTAGCATTTGCCTTATGTATTGAGGTGCTTTTATGTTGGGTGCATAAATATTTACAATTGTTATATCCTCTTCTTGGATTGATCCCTTGATCATTATATAGGGTCCTTCTTTGTCTCTTGTAAGAGTCTTTATTTTAAAGTCTATTTTGTCTGATATGAGAATTGCTACTCCAGCTTTCTTTTGATTTCCATTTGCATGGAATATCCTTTTCCATCCCCTCACTTTTAGTCTGTATGTGTCCCTAGGTCTGAAGTGGGTCTCTTGTAGACAGCATATATATGGGTCTTGTTTTTGTATCCATTCAGCCAGTCTATGTCTTTTGGTTGGAGCATTTAATCCATTTACGTTAAGGTAATTATCAATATGTATGTTCCCATTACCATTTTCTTAATTGTTTTGGGTTTGTTATTGCAGGTCTTTTCCTTCTCTTGTGTTTCCTGCCTAGAGAAGTTCCTTTAGCATTTGTTGTAAAGCTGGTTTGGTGGTGCTGAATTCTCTTAGCTTTTGCTTGTCTGTAAAGGTTTTAGTTTCTCTGTCAAATCTGAAAGAGATCCTTGCTGGTTAGAGTAATCTTGATTGTAGGTTTTTCCCTTTCATCACTTCAAATATGTCCTGCCACTCCCTTCTGGCTTGCAGAATTTCTGCTGAAAGGTCAGCTGTTAACCTTATGGAGATTCCCTTGTGTATTATATGTTTTTTTCCCCTTGCTGCTTTTAATATGTTTTCTTTGCATTTAATTTTTGATAGTTCAATTAATAAGTGTCTTGGCATGTTTCTCCTTGGATTTATCTTGTATGGGACTCTGTATGCTTACTGGACTTGACTGACTATTTCCTTTCCCATATTAGGGAAGTTTTCAACTATAATCTATTCAAATATTTTCTTAGTCCCTTTCTTTTTCTCTTCTTCTGGGACTCCCATAATTCGAATGTTGGTGCGTTTAATGTTGTCCCAGATGTCTCTGACACTGTCCTCAATTCTTTTCATTCTTTTTTCTGCTCTGCAGTAGTTATTTCCACTATTTTATCTTCCAGGTCACTTATCCGTTCTTCTTACTCAATTATTCTGCTATTGATTCCTTTTAGAGAATTTTTCATTTCATTTATTGTGCTGTTCATCATTATTTGTTTGGTCTTTAGTTCCTCTAGGTCTTTGTTAACCATTTCTTTTATTTTCTCCATTCTATTTCCAAGATTTTAGACCATCTTTACTGTCATTACTCTGAATTCTTTTTCAGGTAGACTGCCTATTTCCTCTTCATTTGTTCGGTCTGGTGAGTTTTTACCTTGCTCCTTCATCTGCTGTGTATTTGTCTGTCTTCTCATTTTTCTTAACTTACTGCATTTGGGGTCTCCTTTTCTCTGGCTTCAGGTTCATAGTTCCCATTGTTTTTGGCGTCTGCCCCCAGTAAGGTTGGTTCACTGGGTTTTGTAGGCTTCGTGTTGGAGGGGACTAGTGCCTGTGTTCTGGTGGATGAGGCTGGATCTTGTCTTTCTGGTGGGCAGGACCACGTCCATTGGTGTGTTTTGGGGTGTCTGTAAACTTATTATGATTTTAGGCATCCTCTCTGCTAATGGGTGGGTTTGTGTTCCTGTCTTGCTAGTTGTTTGGTAGGGGGTGTCCAGCACTGTATCTTGCTGGTCATCGAGTGGAGCTTAGTATTGAGGTGGAGATCTCTGGGAGAGCTTTCACCATTTGATATTACGTGGGGAGGTCTCTGGTGGTCCAATGTCCTTAACTCAGCTCTCACACCTCAGAGGCTCAGGCCTGACACCGGGCCAGAGCACCAAGACACTGTCAGCCACACAGCTAGGTAGGTGGGGAGTTTCTTGTCTTTTGGGAAGTCTGAGGTCTTCTGCCAACATTCAGTAGGTGTTCTGTAGGAGTTGTTCCTCTTGTAGAAGTATTTTTGATGTATTTGTGGGGGGAAAGTTGATCTCCATGTCTTAATCCTCCACCGTCTTGAAGGTCCTCCCACAGTAGTCTCTTATGATACTTTGTCTAGACTGATGTTTAATCCCTCTAGTGTATTTTTCAGTTTAGTTATTGTATTCTTCTGCTCTATGACTTCATACCAAGTGTGCTTGGTACTTTTTTATATTTTCTATCTCTAATTGAAATTCTCACTGTGTTCATCCAGTCTTCTCTCTTGTTTGGTGAGCATCTTTATGGCCATTACTTTGAATTCTTCATCAGGTAGATTACTTATCTCCTTTTCATTAAAGTTTTTTTCTGAGGCTTTATCTTGTTCTTTAATTTGGAACATATTTCTCTTATTCCGTTTTGTTTGACTCTTTATTTTTATATATTAGGCAAAACAGCTACTTTTTCCAGTCTTGAAGTAGTAGCCTTGTGTGGTTAATGAATCTTATTGTTCAAATTTGCCCTAGCTCTTGGTTGTCTCTTGTATCTTTGTGATTATCTAAGCAGCCTGATTTATTCTTAACAGGTTCCCATTGTTGAAGGTGTGCCAAAACTTGTCAGCGTTACAAGGAGAGGGACTTCATTTAGTACCTAGTTTCAGGCTGATTGGAAGCCAGACACTCAGGTGGCAGCTTTTACAGTATGCAAATATATATAGTCCTGTGGGACTAAAATTGAAAATCTTACTGACCTCCAGAGCAGGGGATCTGGAGGTATCCTTTCGTATGCAGAATTTGGGCTCTAGCTGAGTGTGTAAGCCCCTTTCTGGGAGGTATCACTGAGCTGTAGCAAGGCCAAGGGAGTGCACAAGGATAGTGTATCCCTGTGTACATTCCCTGAGAGCACATCCAAAGCATTTAGATGAGTGGCAACCCTGCCCTTCCAGCAGATGCTTTAAGATTAACAAATGAGTCTCCACATATAGTCCAGTTTTCAAACTACTGCTTTTGCACTGGGTCAATTGGTGACTGAAACTGCACATGAGCTCTTTAAAAGGAGAATCTCAGTTCACTACATCCCGTTGGGTCTCTCGGATGTAAATCCCATTGGCTTTCTAAACCAGACCTTTGGAGGCACATATGTCTGGTGCAAGTCCCAAGCATTGGGGTTCCTGATGTGCGGCACAAACACTTCTCTTTTCCAAAAGGAGCTCCAGACTTGTGAGATCTCTCCCAGATGTTGAGTTGCAATTCTGGGGGTGGGGTTTTTGGAAAGACTATGTCTCTGCCTCTCCTACCCATCTCACTGTGGTTCTTTGTTGTGGAGGAAGAGTTCAGCTAGTTTTCAGTTCTTTTTTAGAGAGAATTATTCCATATGTTACTGTAGATTTGGTTTGTCCATGGTACGAGATGAGTTCATGATCTTCCTACCTGGCTATCTTAAACCCCCAATCTAAACTTTATTCTTTTACTTGTTCAAAACTATGAATCTAAATAAAATGCTTATACTTGTTTCTCATCATTTATTATTTTACATATATTTACAGACAGCTTTGAAAGCTAAGGAACTTAGTTGTAGCTTATTTTCCCCTATTAGCAATGTTTGTTAAATTAATTTTAATTCTCTATTGTTTGCTTTTGTAACTTTCTATTATTTACATAATATAATTAGTGAGTAAACTTTAAGTAACATAATCAACTTCTATTTCTTGTTGTGAAGTTTTTGATGACATCTTAATTGTGCCCTACTCAAGATGAGGAAATTAGCCCCTCTATACTACCAAATGTGGCCACGTGTTAATTCTTTACTTCTTCTCTATTATCCTCTCACTCACTATGCTTCAGAACTGGAGGCCTTGTTCTTCCTCAAACATGCCAGGTCTCATTCAGCCTGAGTATTTGCACTAGAACCTCCATATTGACTGCTCAGTCAAATCACATAGCCCTTATTCATAGCCAAATAAAAATTTCTCATGACAAATATTTCTGTCATATGCTCAATTTCAAAATTCTGAGATACATAGATACAAGCATTAAAAGACTTGGATTATAAATAGGCAGATTTACTCTGTGTTCTATCCCTTCTGCATCCTTGGGGTATCGTTCTGCAAATTACCTTCTATCTCCTGTGCATCCTCCATTTCCCCACTCTTCATTGGTTTCTCCCACTTTGAACCCAAATGTGATTATTATTTTCTTAAAGAGTGAAAGTAGCAAAGACCTCACAGGTCCCTGCCTCCCCCTCAAGCTTCTATATTATTTATCTTTTTCCCTTCTGCTAAAATCCTTGGGGGAGAATCCATACTGTAGCATCTAACTTCTCATCTTTCATTTGCTCCTTTATCCAGGCTATCTTCCTCCTGCCCCTCTACTTCTCTTAAACTATTTTCACCAGCATTACTAACAATTTACTAATTGTCATGTTCAGGGGCACCTTTGAGATCCTCACCTCACTTGACCTCTCTCTCTAGCACATTCAACATGACTGAGTCCTTACCCTCTCTGCTCCCCACTCCCATTACCCTGGCTTCATCCTTTATTGGCTCTTGCCTGAAACACTATAATAACTAATTTCCCTCCAGTCTGTCTTCTCTCAACCTCCTCCAGTTTTCTTTCTAAAACCCACATCTGTTCAATTCAAAGAGGATTTTGGGTATTGCCAAAATAAAGAAGACAATTCTAAGGGCAAATACTCCCAATATGATATTAAGTGAAGAAAAACACTTTAAAAATTGTATAAATTGGATAAAAAATGTATGACTAGTATAACCTTAACTATATATGAATATATGTAATGTGTAAATAGCATGTATATATGAGCATGTGTGTGTATTTTTGGTGAAAAAAAATATCAAAATGTGAAAATGGTTTTCTCTGGTGGCAGGATCACGAATGCTTATTTTCTAAATTACCATTTATTACTCTTGTAATTTAGAATACAACGTAATGTGTAGTATGTTAGAAAGCATTTAATTTTGACTGAGGCATGAGAAAGTCCAAGAGAGCTAAAGAGCTGTAGTATCACTCCAGTCAGGTTTTGAAGAATGAATGGGCATTTTTCTGGTAGAACAAGTGTATTTTAGGTAGAAAGAGGAGAATGAGAAAATTCACAGAGATGAGAAAGCATACTGCATACCAAAACACAGAGAATATTCCAGTAGGCCAGAAAATACAGTGAGTTCTCATTATGATAACCTTCTCTATAGTCCTCATTAGTATAATGATCTCCTATATATCCTTCAAGGTTTTTCATAACATTTACCTCCACTGGTCCCTGATCAACTCTGATTGTATCATAGCTTTCCTATCTCTATTCCCCTTGACTTAGACTATACCACCATATTATATAATCATGTAACAGTCCTCATTAATTGGCTGGATCCCAGACACTTGTTTCCTACAACTAAGTCATAACTTTTGTGGGTGGTTTCTAGACAGTAGCATAGAAACTAATAGATGAACACAATATCCCCAAGAACATATCCAACCCAACTTCAACTACTCATATACCATACACTCAACTACATGTATACCTATACACGCACACTTAGATCTTTTCTCTAAAATATGTACCATCTCCATTGGCATAGTAATACCATGAAAACCAGCTCAGAATCAAGCATATATAAATGTCTTCTTTCAATATTTCTCATATTCAGGATAACTTCAGTAAAAGGCACAAGTAATCTGTTTTCCAAATTTCCTAGTCTTTTTAGAAAAACTTCATCTTGTCATCCTGTTTCTAATCTTTGCACCATGAGTTAGTTCATAGGAATGATTTAAATGTGTTTTAACAAGTAACGAATGCACAATGAGTAGGATCAAATCATCTTCAATAGTTCAGTGATTCCAAGTCAGCACAACTGCTAGTTTTCTATTCAATACAACCATTCAAGTAGGTATTCAATTCAAGTAGGTATTAATTTTGATGTGACTGAATGGGCTGGGGGGATGGAAAGAATACTGGCCTAGGAAGTAGGGAACTCGTATTCTAGTCCTGGGACTGCTAACTGTTTGTGGGACTTTGGGAAAAGTCCTGAAATTCTCAGGCCTTCAACTTCCTTATCTTTAAAATGAAGCCCTTGGAATAATTTAACCAAAAAGTCTCTGACTCTAAAATTCAAGTTCTATAAAGAAGACTTATATGCAAGTTTGCCTTAACTCTGTATCAAATTTTGCCCATTTGCAAATCAACATTTAACATCCCTTCCAACACTGACTTCTATTTTCACATTTGAATAGCAGTGATAGACAAAATAAAGCAAATGTGAATTCCCCTAAACATCAACATGAAGCCAGCTTTCTCAAACACTAGAATAAATTCACTCTAGACAAAATGTTTACAGGCTTAGAAATGCATCATATTTTAGTCACTTAAAAGACAATTCTTTATACTATTATATTGAAATCAAATTTTGTCTTCTCTGTAGATTAGTGAGCCACATCATTAGATTTCTTACCATAATCATGACTTAAGATGTAAGACATCTGAGTATAACATAAACAAAACTGATAACAATAAGCATCTCAGTGCTCACTGTCTTTTCACAGTGTGATACTAGCCTTTAAAGTAATAAGTGCATTACCTTCTCATAGAAATTAGAGTGCAAACTCTGAGCATGCACTTCAACAATTATTAAAAACAAACAATACATTAAGCACTGAGACACATGCAAAGTTAGGCTCTCACCTCCCCCTCCACAAAAAAAGAAAATAAAAAGTGTTCCCTTTGTGGAGCCAGTCCTATTTTATAATGGTAAAAGTACATTCAGCATCATTTAAAGTTACAACTAATGCTAACATGCCTAGTCAAAATATTTTTAAAATAACTAGCTAAATAATAGTTTCTTTTACTGTATTCCATAACAGTTTTGTCCATACAAGAAACATAGACAAATTTTGAGTGATTCTCAGGACCACATATAGAAACCAATTACCTAAATTGACTACATACTTTGATATCATTTAGCCAAAGCATTGTAAAACAATTTTATCTTCTTTGAAGTAGCAGTACTTAGTTTTGTCAAGAAAATCACACCACAATAGAAAACTCCAAAAGTAATTTTAGAAGCTTGGAATCTCTACCACTTAACATTTATCTCTTCAGTTTATGGCTTGATAATATCCTAATTACAGATACAAGACTATGAAAGTCAGTGGTATTTTCCAAGCAGGAATCTGTTGTTTTACCCCCAAGATTAAAAAAAACAAATCCAATCTCTGACTACTTGCCACTAATATTAGCAAAAATCATTCTAATACATTCATGGGCATATTGAAATCTCTGCAGTGTCAAACAACTGAAAAGATCAATTAAATTAGGTGTTGAAGATTTCAGTATTGGAAAAAAAAACCCACTAATTTATTTTTCACTTATAACTAAAACCAGGTCTAGTAAAATAAACTATATTTTTAACCTGCCTATGTTTATGGCCAGACATAGGGGGAAGTCAGAGCCTTTATTTTCAAGCAAATGTATCCAGCTTAGATGTGCAATAGAATTGCTAAATCATAACCCCTAGCTCCAAAGGACAAGATTTCAGAAGTTTCCTCATTGATTAATCAGCTGCACAGCTTTCAATGTAAACACATAGAAAAAAAACCCCGTAAATTCTTTGTTTTCTAGATTTTCAAAGATATAATGAAAATATAATGCTTTGTAAACATCAAAAATTATATTTTCATATTGATTTATTAAAGCCTGTTAACATGAAACTATAGCCATAGGTTTTTTTCTTTGTGTTAGAGAATTTTAAAATGTGTGAAAAACTTGGTCGAGTAACCGGTAAAATTACATCCATGCATTAGTATTTTTAAGAGGCAAAAAAATGATATTCTATTACCATGATGAGACTAGAATTAATTTAAATAACTTTGGGCTTGATTCATGAAAAACAAAAATACTTACACAGTAGGGGGGCATTATTTCTGCATTTTTTTATATGCACAAGTCATGGTCTGTATTCAACTTCCAATTCAAAAAGAAAAGTTGCAGATTTATGTAGGCAGGTTTTTGTGTGAGTGCACAGTTCCAAAGTGAAAAATAAATAAGCCTGTAGAGAACTTACGCCTTTTAGCAGAGTGTTAAAAGGATTGCAGGCTGAACTCCAGGCAAAAAAATCTCATCCCAATAAATTATTACCAAAATGTTAGCAAGCACCGCGCTGTCACACTCAGGCAGCAGGGACATAATGGTGACACAGAAGAAAACTGCCACATAAATCACTTTAAAATAGCCCTTTGCTCTGTATAGGGGAAAAACTTCCATCCTCAGCTGAATCTCATCTCCCACCTTTTCATCTCTATGATAAAATGGCAACTGTCCAAATCACTAAAAGTAATTTAAAATAAATCCCTGCAGATATTGCTGCCAAACTTAGTAAAGCCTTTCATGATTATGAAAGAAACAAATAGAGAATGTGTAAGAAAAACTCTTATCAGAAATGCTCTCCCTTCTAAATCTGAATGGATAAAGTAAATCACAGGTTTTAAACTAAACCAAAAGATATATAAATATTGACTTTTTTCTTAATTCCTCTTGGGAAATGTATCTTTTATACAGTATAGAAATATTAAAAAATGGATTATGTAAGTAAAAGAATTTGTCATTGTCAGGGCCATTTCCATAGAGGCGACTGCAATTAAACTCATGAAAAATGTTCTCAGGATTTTTATGTATATTTGGAAAAGTCAAATTCAAGCATTCAGATCATATCTTAAATTATTTTTTAAATAACCATTCAGTAGAAAAATATATCTATTAAAGTTGCCTATCTTTGTATTAAATGGGCTTTGCAATTATGATCATAAAAAGTCATTCTAATGGCAAATAAAGTAAATCAACATATTTTCTTAAAAATAGAATAGGCTACATGTGTTTTTTTAAAGATATATATTTATAGAAACAGAGTAGGTGTCAAAAATAGAATTAATCAATTTTATTTTAACAAAGTATTTAGAAGCACTGTCATAACCCTATACTTTCTCATGTTTTTAAAGAAATCATTTTTGTTGCTCTTTATCTTTTAAGCTTCTAGAAAATCTTAGCTATTTCATAGGTGCATCCTGTGAAAAATTTTTATCTTCAACTTTCCTTTTTAATCATGTCTTGAAAATAACTCAGGAATAAACCTAGACATTCAAAATAATTTTATTAATTCTGTGAAAACTACTGCATCATAATCTAGACATCACTCAACTTCCCTTGTTAATATTGAAACAGAACACCGTTACTGTCTTAAATTTAACATCTTTCCATAAGCTGAAGGCAGAAAAAACCAACTTGCAATTTAGACAGTTACCAAATTACCAAAACAAGTACAGCAACTCTTAATGAGCAAAACCAATAACAATTTTCTGACTGAAGCCCCTGTTCAAATACCTTGAACACCTTGTTAGCACAGAATGAGGTGTTCAATCAAGACACTGGGAATTGGAAGTACCAAGGCACAGTTTTGAGTGGTGATTACAAGGGTGAGAGGGTGAGTGCCAAAGTAACAGTCTCCTACCCTGCAGGAAGCTGAGGAACCTTCAAGTCTACATTTGTAAATCAGGCCCGATGATTACAGCAGTCACAAGCAAAGAACATATGAAACAATTATTTGCACCATTCTTTCACTGTTTTAATTTGTTCTTAAAACGAACAAGATGATCCCCAGAGTCACTGGCACTTTGTCTTTATAAATTTAGAGCATGCTGTAGGATGTTTCATGGCACCTTAAGCAAAGGAAAAGACTAAAGGAATCATCTCAAAGAGCATTCTTTTCTTCTCACAAGCTATATAATTATTCAGGTTTGCTGTAACTTAAAATGCACAAAGCAGTCTGCAGGAGTTTATTTTAGTTAGTTTAGTGGTTGACTCTTTAAAACATAGATATGTGTTTGTTAATTATTCATTTCTAATTTTTATGTTGTTTTCTATTAAAATGAAGTGACTTAGACATTGAAACGCTTGCTTTAAATTGATGAGAGTTAACACAATATGTTTCTGATTTTCACCTATCTTAATCTGTTCTTTGCCAACTGAGAGCTTACAAATAATTCACTGAAAGATTTTTACTTTAGACTCTAGTATTTAAGTTGCCCTCAAAGTTTCACAGTGAAGCAGTATCAAACTTGTGTGTAAAAGAATACATTTAAGGAAAATATTATTTTTAAAATAAGCATCATTTTTCTTAAGTGAAAAAGTTGCACTAAGAAAACAAAACTAAACAGAAAAGTAAACCTTTCAAATGCCAATCTATTAGATTGATTTTATTGCTATTAAACACATTTTTTTTTAACTGAGTTGTCTATTGAGAGAAATTAAAATTTAGGTGTCATAAAATAAAGAATTTATAGGTAGAAAAAGGAATTGCAAATATATTTAAAATTTTTATTCTATGCTATACAAAATCAGCTATAATTTTCTTAAATGTATAACATATGTGCATAATTTTTCCCTTCTGAATTATTTAAAGGATGATATTCTAATTGTTTGGGGGATAGTTTTGCTAATTAATTACAGACATGAGGGTCTACATATAAGATGACTGATTATATTTTTATGTCTTTATAATTTCATATCAACTTTATTATGACTTAATCTGAAAAAGAATCTTCAAAAGAACTTACTTAAACACAAATTTATTTTATTTTATTTCAAGCAAACGTATTAAATGCTAGATTCTAAGTCTGTCGTTTCTTCAATATTTGGATACTGAAAACTATAAAGGACTTTTTAAAAACCTTCAGTCCATTTCCAAATTTGAAAACATCACAACGTCTTATTTATATAAGCAAGAAAGGAAAATAATATGATTTTAACTACTCACAACTAATTTCTGAAAACCTATTAAATAATATGATTAAGTTTATTTTTGAAGCAGCTTTATATAATCTCCTAGAGAGCTTTCTATTTCCTCTTGACTATTATTTCTGTCAGTTTGTTTGCTGAATGGTACAATACTGAATTTCCAGATTTTGATTTCCCATACTAAATCAATGGTTTAAAATACTGTAAACTCATATGAGAGATTACCGTGCAATTTTATAATGTATTACAATCACATCATTTGTCCCCAAACCCACAGTGATTATTGTTAAAATGCTCCTTTGCTCAACCAGTGAAATCTTTTTCATCATGTGCTATCCACATGTAGAGGGCGCTGTTGTTCATGTATTTTGAAAGTGTTTCCTAAAGCAAAACACATTCAGCTAATAGTTTAGTATTTGTTTTTCAAAACCTGCCTATAAATTACAATGGAAGTATTAACGTGTAAAGCCTGAATTTAAATTTAAAGTAGCTGTTCATGTAATTGATCATTAAAGTCGTTGCATTTGACATTAAGGATATGTGTATTTTTAAACATCCCTGAGTTCTAGTGAAACTTTAATTCATTTTAAACATCCTGGTTACTAGATATTATATGAATATTTCAACTTTTTGGTAGTATAATTATGTAAAAAGAATGGTCTTGTGACTCAGGAGATGCATGCTGAAAAATCTAGGGGTGTCATTTTCAAATGGCTTAGGAAAAAAAGAAGTAAATGGCAAAAATGTTAATAGTTGCTGCTTCTGGGTGGGGGACTTGCAAGTGTTTGTTAAATTGTGTTGCCAACATTTTCTATATTTGAAATTCTTCAAACTAAAAACTTGGGGGAAATGTTCTGACTCATTTTTAATTTCTATGGTTATTTCTGTTAATTATTTTTCTAAGTTAGTATATATTTTAAAAATATATCACTGAGCATGCTAGCTTCTTTTTGGTTAACTTTTAATGCAGTCCTAAAATGTAAAAGTTTATCTTGAGTATATGAAAAATATAATACTTCTTTCATTAATTGATTAAGATTGAGCAGAGAAAAATAATTTTAAAATAAAAATTCATATTCACTCCTATTTTTACAAAATATTTTAAAATAAGTATATAATAGTGATTTCTCTGAGTTTTAAACATTTTCTTCAATATCATGAAATCATTTGAGTTCAATTCTTTTGTTCTATAACATATGGTTGCTGTAAAGAATTTAAAAATAGATTTTAAAAAAACCAAGCAAATCATAGTCAGTCTTGTTCTAAACACAACATTTAGGTAAGACGTTGTTATAACTTAAAAAATCAGTTTTTAAAATCTAAAAATTTGAATGCATCTTTGTATAGAAGGCATTGAATAAATGTTATGTATAACAAACCAGCACTTTACCAGAAATGGCAAATGCTATATAAGCGTTACAATTCCAGATTTAAAATGCATTAACTTAGAAAACTCTAGCCAGACACTAAAAATAGATTATATTATTCTAATGTAGTTTTCATTCTTAATTCTTTACATTTAATGTAATACTTAGAATCAACCATTTCAAAAGTTTTCTTTCCATAGTTACATATTTGCTACATCTAAATGTATTTTTTATATTGTGATATATGCTGAATAGAGTTAAGAAAGGGATATTCTCTCTAGTTAAATAAAGTTACATTTGAAATGATCCAGACTTTGACTGAATATTTCTTTTTCACTTATATTATCAGTCACTATCAAAGAGGCAGTAGCATCTCCCTTTCTCTTTTAAATTTAACTTGCAGAAAGAAAGAGGGAGAGAACATTAGTGACTAGTATATGGAAATATATATTCCATGCATATCCACTAAACGAAATCACTAGAAGAACATAAATATAGCTTAAAGAAAAGTTTTGAGTTTAGCTCAGGCAGAACTTTTCACCACTTCAAGTTATTTTAAAATCAAAATAAGCATGGCAGAAAGCACAAGAAGAAAAAGCAGTTCACTAAAATGGCTCATAACTTTCTCTTTTGAATAGGGTATCTGAAACTTTGTCTGGTTAAACTGTATCTAATCTAGCCCAAGTAAGCATTGTCTGAGTTTTATGGTATCCATGAACATTCAAGAAGTTTTCCACCTTAGAAAACAAGGAGGTGGGGGGCAGAGGACAGTGGAGGGGGAGGGCTGATCCATAACTAACAGTTGCCTTTTTATGATTGGCAAGTTCTTTGGGACCAAGATACCCCCAGCCTGACTGATGAGGACGCTGAGATGCAGTTCGGCCCTGTCTTTATGTCAAATCACTGCCATCAAAACAATGGGTCATATTACATGAAAATCTTGTGCAAATGAGCCATAATGGGAGTGAATGACAATCTCCTAAGACCATGCAGCAGGGTCCTCCTTTGATCTGCAACACTGTTAATCTTTCTCAAACATTGCACACTAAGTATACTTGGCAAATCCTATATGAGCAAGTCCCTATAGTACAGAGCCAGAGAGAAACAAGCTGTAAGTGAAATAGACACCAACAAAGAGTTCCATATTGGTCATGGATTTCCATTTTACTTGAGAGTTTTTTTATTTTTTGTGTTGTTGCTTTTTTAGTTTTTGTGTATTTGTCGTTTTGGTTTAGTCTTTTACAGAACATTTATACTTCATACTTCCTTATTTTAAAATCTCAGTTACAATTGTTTTATATATATTGGGTTGAATTTTACACAGCTGATGTTGAAAATTATTTTGAAAAGAACTTACAAGGGATATAATAATTTGAGAATGTGTGAAATGCCTTGTCTACATGGGCTTTTGTCATTAATCATAGAGGACTCAGACTGATAGTTTATATGATGTCATGCCAAAACATGAAAGAGAGAGACAGAGGAGAGGAGTTTCATACATGGTGTTTTCTAGTGTAAGAAAAGAGTGATTTAGGTGTTTCTATTTCTAAGGTGTTCTAAGCAACCAGGGAAATCTACCTCACGTGGAGTTATAGATCACTCTTTAGATAATGAAAGGTACTTTCTTTTACTCTCTAGTATCAAAATCAAATTGTTTGGTTGGGTCACCAAATATGTAAGGCATATGTAGACTAACGCAAGCTGAGTCAATTGTGGTAATTCAGTGTTTGTAGTGCTCTGCTTTTGAAGTGTTGCCTAAAAATCAGCCTTGGGCTTCAAAGAGAGAAGGATTATAGCCTTTATCCAGAAATTAATATGGCTGGAACTCAGAACGTCAGAGTCTAACCATGATCCTGGCCAAATAGGAGCATAGCAGGAATTCATTCTCCTTTGACTTGGAGTAAATCATAAAAATGGATAAATAAGCAGTGAAATATTATGAATGTGCCTCAGCAAAGAAAAGGGGGAAAAATAAACCCTGCTTGTTTTCTTGACATACAGACAAGCCCTCCCAAAAAAGTGATGTCCCCAGAACTTTCACCAGTCTTCTCCACCTAGAGCATTTTAATCTCCCACCAACTGTTTAACAGAGAGAAGTGCTATTAGAGAGAAAGCTATTCCTTTTGCTGCTAACACAGATCAGATGACAGCCTCTCCAAGTCCCTCCTCTGTCAGAGTTCAAGCGTTCAAAAATGGTCAGAATATCAAACAACAGAAAAGCAGCAGGACTTTACGGGAAGAGTTTAAGGACATTAGATTAGGCAGAGTGGTCAGAAGAGACCCGCTGGTGTTAGGTTTCATTTTCATACTCAATCTCATTTTAAGTGCCTTCTGCCAATAGCCTAGAGTAGGCGAGTGATCCCCTTCCGCTACTGGGTTACTGTAGAAAGCAAGTCCTTAAAATACCAGGCACTTCTACTTAATACCCTGGTATGTTTCAGGCCGAATATTAAATGACTAAATGTTCTCACCTTCATAACAATAGGTTATTTGGAATTACTCTTTCAACAGGATGTATTTATTTTGGTCTAAAAGCAAAAAGGTGTGGTGTCATTTCTTCTAGGAGTTGTGAACAAAAATGAAGGGAATCGCTCACTGAGTTTGGGGAAAATTCTCCCCTGAACAAGGTAGACACCCCAGAACAACCAAGCAATCTGTCCTTTAAAATCAGACACAGTTCTTGCTGCTTGTTTCTTGACACATTTTTCTACGGACGCTGAGAAAAACCCATGTGTAGAGCCTTTACAGAAGAGTATGGCTGCATCATGACAGGCTAAGCAATGTGTTTCATTAAGAAGGAATGTTTATTGTTCAGTACAGAGGTTTTGTGTGGAAGACACTTGAAGAATGATCACCATAAAATCTAATTTTAACATGTAATAGCCTCTTTGATATAATATACATAGATCCCACACATAAAGATCACAAAGGCATTTGATTTTCTATATTTTTCTTGCATTTAAGATATATCTTTTGTTATAGAGCCTTGCATTTGACACTCATATGAACAGGCTGCCAGTGTATTTTAGTTCCAAGAAAGTTGGAAGGCAAGAAGAAAAGGTGGTTGATGGATTAAGTCTCTATGAGAAGGCAAAGTGATACCCATAGGCCTCATTCTGTTGAAAATGGGGGCAAAATAGGTACAAACTTAAGCAGGAATCATTTTCCCCTTTTCCATTTTTGTCATCTTGCTATGAGATCCCAGTTCCTAGTTCAAGTTTCAGGGAGCCCACCAGGGCTATTTTGGTATAGAACGTAGAGTCCCAAGTGTTAGCAAACATGAGTCAAAGAAGGATGGTTCAGGTGACAGGAAAACAAAATTTTTCAAGGAAACAGGAAACTGGAAGAAAACCTGCTTTTAAGAGTTTAGCCAAATGATTTTTTTTTAATGACATAAAGTTCTCTGACAGCACATTATCATTATCCAAAAACTTGGGGCTTGGGCAATGTCTACTTATACAAAACATACCATGGAATATCCCTACTATGTTTAGTTGTCAGTAGGGCCCAGTGGTTGTGTCCAAACTATTTAAAACTAGTTTCTAAAGAACTATAACCTACTTAACAGTTTAATGTTACTAGATCCACCCACAATCACTATCCTATCCTCACCCCCATCAGTGCCCGTCAAGGACCACACAGCTACAAATCTATGAATTTATATAAATATGCATATGTGACAGATGTATAAGAAATCTATAGATCTATTAAATAAAATCTATTTAACTGCATTACTACATCAAAATATCTTGTTATCTAAAACTTTTTGTTATTTTTGTGCAGATGGAATCAGTATTTTCCATGATAATATGCACTGGAAAATACACATTTTTTAAAAAAGAGAAACAGAAACAAAACATGTGTCTTATAAAGCTAAAATGTCTACAGAGTCCTCAGCATTTCCCTATTTATTATTATCTGATAAATTCATTTCTAACTCTTCTTATCTAGTATTTTAAACTTTAATTTTTGAATGAGTAATATATTTACATGGGCTCAAAATGTAAAATAAAGAATGAAAATAAAGTGACAATTCTTCTTCTTATCCCTCTTTCCATCCATCCAGTTTCCCCCTCTATAGTCAGATAATTTTTATGTATTTTTTCATAGACTCTTTATGTATAAGAAATACGATCAGCCACATAGCCCCTCCTGAAACATCCATCTGTTCCTCCTTCCCTCCCTCTTATCTTTGCTTCATGCTTCATTGTTATGACAATGCCCTCATTTTCCCACTCATCTACTAACTTACTCCATGTGACTCCATCTTTTCCTTTTTCCTCCTCTAACAATGGAAAATATATACTTTTTTCTCCTAGTGCCATTGTTCCACACTGGTTTAGGTACTATTTTTTGCACTGACTCAAAACTTTACTCCTTCAGTTCCCACCTTTCTCCTCCTGCACCTCCACTGTCTACTTCTCTAGGTTCTGAGCTAGCTATTTACATTTAAAAGAATTAAAATTAAAAATTCACTTCCTCAGTTCCACCAGACACATTGCAAGTGCACAGTAGTCACATGTGGCTAGTGGCTATTGAATTGAACTGCTCAAATGCAAAACATAACGGTTATATCATTAGCAAATATTTTCTTCCATTCAGTAGGCTGTCTTTTCCTTTTGTCGATGGTTTCCTTTGCTGTGCAAAAGCTTTTAAGTCTAATTAGGTCCCATTTGTTTACTTTTGCTTTTATTTCCTTTGCTTTATGAAATAGATCTTAAAAAATATTTCTACAATTTATGTCAAAGAGTATTTTGCCTATGCTTTCTTCTAGGAGTTTTCTATAGCTCATTTTTGATTTGTTTTGACCTTTGTATTACTGTAATTAAGTCTTTGCTCAAATGCTGGAAAGTCTTAGCTCTTCATTCATATTTAACAGTGAGTCACCAAGAAATTTATCACAGGAAATCTCCCAGAACACAGTTGCTAGAAAGACATTATAGCTCCACTGAGCCACATTGTGACTTATCTCTGTCTTCCCCTGTGACTCTTCCTCTGCTTTCTCATAGCCACATCAATATCCTCCCAGGATGGTAGTATCAGCCTTGGATGCAGAGGATCACCTAGTTTAGTTCCCCCAACTAAGTGGTGCAGTCTCCATGTCTCAATCCCATTACTTGGAAGAATGAATCTGATTGGCCCGGTCAAGTCAGCTTTTGTGATCAGTGCTCATGAGAGATTTAGTTCGTACATGGGAATGGCCTCTTCTCAGACTACTAGAGTTGGAAAGGTTCTTTTAGAAAGAAGCATGAAAATCTAGAGAAAATTATTAACCTCTCTAACACAACAACCGAAGAAAATCCAGATAGTACCTAGAACACACTGGCCAACTAGGTGAGTTGGACGAGTCTACAATGACTGGTATAGGTTCAAAGACTGGCATGAACCATGACTCAAACTCCATTGAAGTTGTTTTAATGTCAGTTTACTATTGATTCAGCAAACAAGGAATGTAAAGGATACTCATCAGATTAAAGGTATAATTCAGTAGACACAGCTCCTGTTGCCTTCCTGGATCCTCAAAGTTTTGTCTAAATTTCAACAGGTTTGACAGTACTCATAGGGTGAGGAACCAGGCAGATTAGCAAATTCTAGAACCTCAGGCTCAGGCTCACTGGAAGAGAAGCATGTCAGCACTTCCCTTATTTCCAGGGGGGAAAAAATAATGTGCTTAACTTACATTTTGCATAATATATTCTGTATTATCACCAAGCCTACTGGAGGTTTCATTGCACATGGCCTGGCCATGGCCACCACAATACATAATATAAATAAGTGAAGAGACCACGTGGACCCAAGTGTATAACGTGGCAACAACACTGATAAATGGTAACTGACACCCAGCCTCTGCATAGACAAGAAAACTAGAATTGGAGAGATTGTAATCTGTAGAGAAAGAAACTGCTATTCGGTTCTAGGTGATTATATTCTTGCAAAAAGATGTTTTTCTTTATTTTCTGTTGTATAGAAAAAGTCAGAAATCAGATTTCTAAGTGACATTTCTGGATTTTGAAATGTTGGCAATTATCAAGAATTTTTAACACACTCTTGGTAAAACGAAACATACCTACTGATAGAATCAGGCCTTCATACAGGTACTTTGTGAATCTATCTGCACATACCTTAACTACATACAAAAACACAGACACCTTATGCAAATGAGTGTGGATTCTAATTATTCCTCCAGGCAAAATCCAATATAATCAAGAATGAGGAATTTAGCCTCATATACCAATTTTCCACAAAATCACAAAATGTTAGAACAGGAAAAAGTATTGGAGTTCAATGACCACAATTTCCTTATTTTATAGATAAGATACCTTTTGTCTAAAGAGATTTAACAACTTGTTCAAAGTCTTAAAGATAGTAAAATATATGTATGTCATTATTTTGGGATTTTCTTTGAAGGGTGGTAAGATTCCTTGAGTTCTAAAATATAATTCATGGCTAGGTATCATATCTCCACAGGCTTTCTAGCTCAGTCTTATTTTAGACTGAACCGTAATTTATCAAAAAGCTTTATTTAAATTCCTTTCACAAAACCAACCAAAATTATTTCAATGTGCCACCTAGAAGGGCCGATGTAACTAAAACATATAACAATGGTGTGATTATGCGGGAGTAAATAATATCAACGTTAGTCTTCATGCACTATTGGCAAGGCACCCCTCTTTAACACCCACCCCAAACTTCGCTTTATACATGGAACTGGTAAAATGCTGTATTTATTTCAGGGCGCATTTGCCCAGGTAATTTTCAAACTCTAACTCTGGTTCTTGTGCCCAGATTTTTTTTTAGCTCTTTTGACTTCACACATTGAAATTTATGGTGCATTTCACAGTGCTCCCCGCTGTGGGCCTCATCAGGTCCTGGCTGCCAGGCCACTAGGAAACAAGAAATGAATGCTGGAACACCCCGTGGCTGTTCTTAACTAAAGAACTGCAAACATGACCAAAGTTGCCTGCAAATCCTCCTAGATTGTCAGAAGAAAAATGGCAACAAGCTACAGCCATTCAATGAAGCAATACTTTCCTTATTACTTGCAAAGTCTTTTATTTAGCTTCAACAGTATCATATTTGAAATGATTTCATGACTGGGGGCAATACTTGGGTAGCCATCTGTTCTCTCCGATTAGCTGTCAGATGAGTAGAGTGTTTTTAGTCAATGTTTTCAAATTATTTTAAAATACCAACAAATTCAATATTTGTTTATGACATTAATGAGGAATATTTTCATCTTTTTAATCCCAAACAGGAAGTTAGATTTTCCAATAACCTTATATTATCTCCACAGTCACTGGTGCAAATGGGTAGATTCTAACTGACATTTTTTTAAAATGGAAAGAAAGAAAAAAGTAAAGTGGCCAAAATGTAGAGATGGATGGGATACACCAGAGCTTTCTTGGCACTTGCAATTTTAAAAGTAAATCTTTAATTTGGAGATTTCTGCCTACCCACCATTGCAAGCCCCTCCGGGGCAATGATCTATCAAGTCCTGACTGTCTCAAACTGTTTGTGCCGGATTCCACATCGATCACACTCACACTTGCTGCACTTTCAACCAGAGAGCCAAGAAACAATAATTTTCAATTAAGAAACCAGAAGAAGACTTGGCGATTTGATTTATGGTGCATGACTAATTATCAAATAGCTAGCCTAATGAAAATTAAGCTACTGGTTACTACAAAGATTTAACTTCATTTTCTTGAAGAGATACTGATACGATCCAGAATGTAATTTATTGAAGTAGTATGATACATTTTAAAAGTCATAGATATGTAAATGAGATAATTATCATTTTTAAGTGACAGGGATAATTATTTATATTATGATGAATTTTATATTCAGAGTACATACATACACCTGAAATAAAAGATTATCTTTGCTTACAATAATGATTTTCATTCCCTTCTTGTGCTACTGGAAGATCTAAAAATATTGCACAAATTATAAGGATTGGAGGCTCTTTTTCTAAAAAAGAAAGTTAAAATTAATAGCTTTTTAATTTTTTTTGAAAATTGCTTCATGTAAATTATTCAGAATGGGTAAATGAATGAATATTTAAAACCATATAAAATATTATCAAGTGAGTGTGCCAGACCATATGTATACTTTATGTTAACTATAGTTTTTTCTTGTATTGTTAAATACAGACTTACAAATACAAAAGCCTAAAATCATAAATACGCTACCATGCAGTTTACCTTTGTTCCATAAATGAAATAATTTAATGCTATGTCATGTGTGATGTTCTTTACCATACTAACTTAGCCTGTTTATAAATAGTCAACTCTCCACCCTATTTTTAACTCCACTTCACCTCAAGCATCCTCCTGTACAACCAAATTGAACCATTCCTTGTTCCCTAAACATCACATTGATTTCCTGTCAATCTTCCTTCATTCACACATCTATACATTTCCCCAAAACCTGTATCTCCAAATTCCACCATCTTTCAAGCCCAGTCTCAGATGTCACATCCTCCATGCAATGAACAAAAGTTTTCTCTCTATCCTCCCCCATCCATCCTGAAAAGATGTCTCCTTTCTTTGAAATCTCACAGATTTGAATGGTCATCAGCCAGATCAGTGGTTCTCAATCTTGGCTGCTATGATGAGGACTTGTACTATCCTGTTTTTGACTTGTGTGTTGAATAATGGGTGTTTTCAGTTCATGAAAATTTATCAAACTATATACTTATATGCACTCTTCTCAATGTATGTATTATACTTCAAGATGAAGCATTTAAAAAATATCAGTGCTGTGACTCCATTCCAAGCTAATTAAATCAGAATCTCTGGGGATGGAGCTTTGGGAATTGGTATTTTTTGAAAGTTCCCCAGATGATTCTAACATTCAGCCAGCTATTCAGAACCATGGACCTAACTGGTGTCTTGAGAATTTTTCTTCCCTTCCAGAGGGATAAATACCACTGAGATAACCAAATGTGAATAGACAACCAAAATTATAGAACTCCTAACCATATACATCCTTCCAAAGAGTTTTCTGTTTTATTCTTTTCTAGGTAATGTGCTTGTGATTTATAATCATTACATGTTTTGCAGTTGATAAGCTGTTCTTGAGAATGCTCATTTCTAAGATGTGATAACTGCAATGGGCTTGATATTACTGTAGTATTTGTAGTATTATATTTATTATAGCCTTATAAAAATAACATTTTCCCCTTCTGATTGTGTGCTTCCTGAGACTAGGAGCTGGTTAACTTTTTTCAACAAATATTCATCATGATACTACTTTGAGGTTGCTTGGTCAACTATTAAAAGGAAAAGTGAGAGGAAGAAAGAAAGTCAAAGTAGGGTAAGTAAGAGATTAATTTTGTGTCTATGCTTAATTGTATCATTTAAGATGGCAAAAATATTAGAAACAATATTCTTATTGTTTCAATCATGATATATCAGTGATCAGAAAATCTTTTTTGAAATAGTTGGTCTTCGGTGAAACTTATTTCCAGCTGTCCTCTATACTGCTCCTAAATTTGTTCATACAGGTACTAATTAATAAGTTTTCATTGGGGAAAAAAGCATCTCAATGACAACCCTCCAATATATTTGCATTCCACCCTATGTCCAGAGCTGTCTTTCTAAAGTACAAATCTAATTGATCCTCCACACTGTTCCAGAATCTTTAACACCTACCCAACTCCTTATTACCCAAATTGAGGTCTGAGGGCCAGCAGATGGCTGGGAGTCTCTCAGAAAGGCCAAATTTCAGTCCCCATTCCAGAACCACTGAATAAAAATCTGCAATATTAATAAAATTTCCAAAGTGAAATGTGTGCACACTGAAGTTTGAGAAGCTCTAATCTAAAGACTAGTAAAGCCAAGCCCCTCATTACCTGTCTCCCATCTTCCTCTCCCAGCCTTATTTCCAGCTAATTCTTCGAACCCAAGCTGTGTCTCTAGCCAATGGAACAAGGCAGCATTTTCTTGTATTTACACATGTTGTTTGCTCTTTCCTGGCTGTGCTTCCACACATTCACCTGGTGATTCACCTGGTGAATTTCTCAATTCAGCTGATTCCCTTCTTCTCTGAAGCAAGACCTTCCCTGACTCTTCAGGTGGAGTTAGAGTCTCTGTCTTCCTGCTTACAATGCTCTTATTTAACAGTTGTCAGGGCTTCCCTGGTGGCGCAGTGGTTGAGAGTCCGCCTGCCGATGCAGGGGACACGGGTTGGTGCCCAGGTCCGGGAAGATCCCACGTGCCGCGGAGCGGCTGCGCCCGTGAGCCATGGCCGCTGAGCCTGCGCGTCCGGAGCCTGTGCTCCGCGGCGGGAGAGGCCACAGCAGTGAGAGACCCGCGTGCCGCAAAAAAAATAAAAATAAAAGAGTTGTCAAATTGTATTGTAAATAGTGTTTGCCTTTCTGCTTTTCTTTAGACTGTGAACTCCTTGAGAGCAGGAGATGCATCTTGTTAAATCCTACAGTTCCAGCTAGCAATATTTTAGATAGATATAAAGAAATTAAGTCAACAAATGCTTTATGAGCGCTGGATAAAAGGCCCAGATAAGATCATTCCTGAAGACACAGTGTTGTGAAGTGTTCCTTTTACAAGAGTACTTGATAGCGACACATTTAAAAGCACCGCATTGTGGTTACTTATTGATTCCTCTCTTTGTAGTAGAATAAGACATACTGAATTATACTGATAGAATTACAAGTGACTTGGGATATAATCTAATCACCTACTCATTCTCTTTCAAAGAGGATGATCCAAGGTGATTTAACCTATAACCAGAGAAAAGATGTATATTTGCAAATCTTTTTACCTCCTCTTTATCTTCTGGTATATGTTTTGCACACAAACGTGATGCTCAATAAATGATTTCTAAATAAGAGGATGACCTAATTTGCCTTTTTAGTATCATTTTCAAAGTCAACTATCATTGACTTATACAAAGTAAGATATAAAAAAACATTTAGCACAGTGTTAGTACAGGGTAAGTGATCAATACTAGATATATGCTTTTTCTCCCAGCCTCTCTTCTCTTTAACTTAAATCTCTCATGCTGCAATTAAATTCCCATTGCCTTTGTTCAATGCTTCAGGAAATAAAAAATTAAAAAGCTAAAATTAATCACTAAACCTCATTTTAAGCTCAAAGGCAACAGAGCACCAACAAATAAGAAATGTATTCACTTGTTTTATTTCCTTTGCCAAACTACTGATGAAAATACCAATACAGAGCTTGTTGTCATTGTTACGTTTTTAAGAACGTAGAAAGAGAATTTTTATAATACAAGATTACGTAATGTATACGTGAGGAAGGAAACCCTGAGCTAAGTTGTATGCTGTTGGTCTACACATCATATACCCACAAAATTTCAACTTGCTGTATCTTGTGTTTTATTCTTGCAGGACTCCTTGATTTCTACAAGAGAATAGATGGCAAGAGTTAATCCTTTAATGGGTTAGTTGTATAAGGTCGTTTGATCAGAGGTTTCCTATCAGCATCACACAAATCAGTCCCAAAGAATCAAGTCCCTACATGGCCAACAAGTAAGACTCAAATGAATATCAATTGTACCACAAGGTAAAATAAGAATTGCCATATTGTTTTTATTATCTAGGTCTCTAAAACTGTCTTTGAGAAGAACAGTGGTAATATTTTATGGATATCCTGCTTCTAATGCTGGTCTTCTATTTAAAGTTTAAGGTACCGAGTCAATTATTCCTCTCTTTGTTAATCATTTACTAATGAAATAACAAATAGACACTATCGAATGAGTCACAAATTGGGGAGGGCAGAACACAGCTGTGTGTGTTCAGATGTAAAGAACTCCCGAAACTTAGTAATAAGAAAACAAACAACTTCCTTTTCTCCTTCCCAAAATAGGCAAAAGACACTTCACCAAACAAGTTATATGGATGGGAAATAAGTAGACTAAAAATGTCAATACTACTGGTTATTAGGGGAAAGCAAATTAAAACTATAATAAGATACCACTACACACCTACTAGAATGACTGAAATTTTAAAAAATAAACAAAAACACCTGGTAACCTGACAATGCCAAGTACTCATGAGGATGAGGAGCAACTTGAACTCTAATTCCTTGCTGGTGGGAATGCAAAATGGTACAGCTCTTTAGAAAACAGTGTGGCAGGGCTTCCCTGGTGGCGCAGTGGTTGAGAGTCCGCCTGCCGATGCAGGGGACACGGGTTCGTGTCCTGGTCCGGGAGGATCCCACATGCCACGGACCGGCTGGGCCCGTGAGCCATGGCCGCTGAGCCTGCGCATCCGGAGCCTGTGCTCCGCAATGCGAGAGGCCACGACAGTGAGAGGCCCGCGTATCACAAAAAAAGAAAAAAAGAAAACAGTGTGGCAGTTCATTAGAAAGATAAACATGCAATTAATAAGTAACCTATGAATCTCATTCCTAAATAAAATAATTCATTTTCCAAAAAAAACAAAAGTATAAATCCACAGAAATACCTATATGTAAATTTGATAGCAGCTTTATTTATAATATCTAAAAATTGGAGCCGTGTCAAATATTCATCAGTTGGTGAATGTTCACACAAACTGCGGAATATTCATATAATGGAACACTACTCAGCAATAAAAAGGAACAAATCACTTATATATGCAACAACATGGAAGAATTTCAGAATACTAATGCTGAGTGAAATAAGCCAGAAACAAAGAGGCCATATACTGTATAATTCCATTTATATGGCATTCTAGCAAAAGAAAAAGTATAGGGATGGAAATCAGATGAGGGACTGGAGGTCAAGCAAGGGGGTTGAGTACAGAGGAGCGTGAAGGGATTTCTCTGGATGATGGAGATGTTCTATAACTCAAATGTGATGGTGGTGGTTACAAAAGTATGGTTATAGATAGATATAGATATATCGATATATCTGTATGTATATGTGTGCTAAAAAGCATTGAAACATTTAAAAGGGGAGAATTTTACTGCCTGTAAGTTATATCTGAATAAGCCTGACTTAAAAGGCTAATGACCAGTTGTTACATATTTGGAGCACATATAGATGATGATAGCATAGCGACAAATCACTACTACAGATTAAGTCCTGTATGAACTAGAACAGTTATTTCCATATTTCAGTCACTGATTTGGCTAATTTAATAACAGGAATCACAAAACTTTTTTATCTACATTCTGTAACCCCAGAAGGAACCCATATCTTTCCTGTTTTCATAGAATGCCACTAAAGTTCCAATGCTAAAAGAACAACGGAATCTAAGTAGCCTCACAAACTAAAGAGTACCACCCAGTACATCCCCACAGAACTCACCAAGAGAAGGCAGACGTGCCTGGCTACCCCTACCATCACCATGCCAGAGCAAAAATGATAATAATAATAATGAAATGAGAGGAATCAAGGAGGATCATTTCAGGGGTGGCATCTCATCTTCCCTTCTTTCACCTAGAGCCAGATGAGAAGGATTCTAAGAGAACCTTTTAAAAACTCTCAGGGGAAATCTGACAGCTCACCTCCCATTTGAATTTTGGTTTGTAAGGTGGACTACTGTGGCTGCCCTGGGTACCTGTTTAAAGAAAGGAAAAAAAAGAATTGGAGAGATGCAGCAGAGCAGTTTGTACTCCCACTGTTTGACACGGCAAGGCTGTGTGAGTTGCCTGCAGGTCAAGTGGACCATAGAAGACAGCTGGATTTAGGCCGTTTTGCCACTCCTGGATATGGCGCCTTCTAGATGAGGAAACCTTGGGTGCTAAAGACTACAGGTGCCCTGCCTTGAGAAGGAGCTGAAGGGGGCAGTGAAGGAAATGTTCACACCAGAGCAATCCTTCAAGTTTAGAAACTTGTGCAGTAGGGGGACAGTTGCATGACATCCAAGTAAACCCATCCATAAGTATCCTGCAGGTCTCCAAAACCAACAGAGGGCAGCTAAGTAAAAAGGTCCTTGCTTCTTCTCTATTCCACCTCCTCATGACTGCACACCAGGGAGAGAAAGGGAGCCCAGAAAGGAAAGCAGAGTAGAATAGGTTATGTCTCCCTCACAGGTACACCTCCCTCAAGCCAAGAGCTATTCTGGTTGTGGGACAGAGTAAATCTTGAGATGAATTTGAGATCTAAATTTTACTTTAGACTCGACTGAGTCAAACTTTGGGAAACTTAAAAGTAACTGGAAAGTTATGAGTTCAATCTGAGATACTGTTACAAAACAGAGAAGTCAAATGCTTAAAAGCATGTTTGAAAGCCTTGCTATTAAAAAAATTCATCCTCTTCAACTGAGGCATTCTCACTGAGAAAAATTAGTTCATGAGCTTCATCAAATAAGAAAGTATACACATTACAGAATGACTGTCAGTGATTTGAAGTATAATCCTGGGGACAACAGTGGAGCACACTCAAGAAAGGCCATATCGCAAATGAAATTGAGGGCACAAAGAACAATATTGTGCAGATTAATATGGACATCAGCAATTCTTAACCAAAAAGTGATTCAGTAGTCTACATTCAAATGTAAAGAAGTTTTAAGAATACCTTAATCAATTTATTGCACTTTTATTTTTCTGTTTATGAATACACAAAAATGATATATGATATTTTAAAAACTATGAGTAGATATAAAAGAGCTCTTTCTGTACGTTTAAAATAAAAAATATAGGGAACGATAAATCACTGTCATCATTTAATTGACATATATAATAATGGTTTGTCTTCCAATTGGTGACATATTAGGTTTAATAAAGTAAAATATATTCTAGAATATGAACGTAAGTATTGTATCCAACTTCTGAGTCCCAGTCTTAAAAAGGAAACTGATAATCCTCCGCTCTTACCCCATTCTTCTATTCCTTTTCCAAGCTACTGGTATATCGTACTGGCCAGCTCCGACCATGTAGGTGAGGGTAACACCTCATGGAATAGCAGATTAATAATATAGAAGGAACCTGAGTCCCAGATAATTCCACAGAGCAAAGCCACCACCCTATTCTAAGCATCTTTCTATCTCCAGACTGTTATATAAGAAGGAAACAAACTTCTATCCTATTAAGTCAGGTATTTCTAACACATTAAGACAGTCTATCTGTTATAGCAGCTTAACCTATAAACTAGCTATTGTAATACATAGTAACTTAAAAACTAATACTTACCATGTTTACTATATATTAGACACTGTATTTACTGTGATTTATTTATCACAGAAACCCTAAAGGAAGGCACTATTATTCTCCCCATTTTTAGAGATAAAAAATGGACATTTGTAGATGTTAGGTAACTGTGCAAAGTCATACATAGATGCATGTATGCATTTTCCACTCATAGACTGAGTTCAGAGCCTCTGTTCTTCTGCACTGTGATAGTAGTGTTCCCAACATAGGGCTGTTCCCCCAGCCCCATGAAGCATGTTATACTAGTGCAAAAGTTTGATGTGGTGCCTTCATACTTTTATGACTCTATAGACCAATACAAGAAACTTGCATCCAAATAGTGTACAAATCATCATAATTTTGACCTAATGTAATCAAAATATTGAATGTTTATTAAGAAATAATTCAAAATACATGCACAGATGCAATATTATCTATAATTGACAAAAACTGGAAAAATAGTATCCAACAGTAGGAAAGGGGTTAAAGAGAATTAAGCAACACAAACCCATTGAAATGTTTTGAAGAAAATAGAAGTATAATTATAAACATTATACTGATCTTTCAACATTTACAATGTAATGCTGTGTGGAAAAGGTAGGCTACAAGAAATACGGAAAGAATGTCTAACATTTATTAAGCACCAACTGTGTTCCAAACACTAAATATTTTACACAAATATTACTTTATTTAATCATTACCCCAATGATGAATGGAGAGGATGATAACCCTTTCCTCCACCCCATTTTCCAGATGGAAAAGCTTAGGTTTAGAGAAATAAAACTTTTGCTAAAGATCATGTAGCTAGAAAAGAACAAAGCAGGAATTTTCGGTCCATGTCTCACTGAAGTATTTTTTTCTATTATTCCACGCCACTCAAAATGGACTACACACTTTGATTATGACTATAGAAAAAGATTAATAGGGACACAAAATTAAAAAGACATGAAAAAATAAAAACAGTATGCCGAGATAATAGGGTTATTTTCCTCTTTTTCAGCAATTTTTTCCTTACTGGTAAAGAATATACCTGGTGTCCATAATTGCACACACTTTTTAATTAAGTGTTACTCTTGCTTAAGGTGTAGAGATAGAACATTACTTAAAGGTAGCGCACATAGATTTGAGGACTTTTGGGGGGCATTGAAGAAATGATTCTTAAGTTATCTCTAGAAAAAAAAATCCATGTATGATAGGAAGTTAATTTTAGAAGCCAACACTATATAGCTTTCCAGTAAAACCAACTGACTCTCTGATTTACTCGTGACCTTTTCCAAACTTGATTCTTTTCCAGTATTGCCTTCCTCAGTGGATAGCATCACCATCTATCCAGTCACACGTCATCTATGACATTTTCCTTTCTCCCAGCCATATCCTATCCACCATCAATTCCTCTCAATTTTCCATCTGAGATCCCCTAAATTCATTCACTCCTCTTTCCAAAAAGGTGCCTTCACCTCTCTCCTGAACTACAACCCATAACCTAACTGATCTAGCCAACACATCTTCCAATCTGTTCTCTACTGCAGCCAGAGTGATTTTTAAAATGCTAATCATATCACGTCATAACATGTTTAAAATACCTAGTAAGTATTCCCTTCTGATCTCAAAATAAATCCGGGTCTATGAGGCCCCAAAGAATCCCCACGCCAGACTCATCTCTCACTTCCTCTTAGTGGTCCAGCCACATGGATTTTACATCACATTTCTCAATTGTGTCGTGCTCCCTCAGAAAGTCTTTGGCAGACGATGTTCCCTCAGCTGAATGTGTGCTTCTGTACCTTATTCCACTCTCTATTTGCTAGCTTAACACCTATTCATTCTTTACATCTCACTCCAAGTATCATTTCTATAAGGAAACCACTCTTGATCCTACATAAGGTTACGTCCTCTTATTTTCCACTCTTATAGTATAACATGAAATTCCTTCTAGCATTTAAACAGATAATAATTTTATATTTATTCATGTGATTATTTCATTAATATCTAACTCTCCCAGGAAATTGTAGGCCCCACAAAGGTAAGAATCTTGTTTGTTTTTGTTCATGTTATACATCCAGAACCTAGCACCGGGCCTGACAAATGGCAGACATTCAATAAATACTTCTATCCAATGGTTAAATGACCTGAATAAAGGATAGCACTGATGGTGACCAAGGCAAAGCACACCTTTGTTCTCAACTTCTTTGGGTCCAAACACATAAGGTCAAGGTACATTCTGCACATCAAAACTACAATTCAGTGACATTTGCTTTTCCATCCATTTGTTCTCCTTTCTGACCCTTTCTTCTCCACAGCTGTATCTTCTGCCCTCTATATGCCCAGTGCCTTCTTTTATTCCCAACCCCTTACTAGATTTTTATGGTTACTTAACAAATACAACAAATACAGTAAGGCCCTGCTACATTCAAAGCACTGTGCTACATACAGGGTATAAAGAAATGAATAATGGTAACTCTCACTAAGAAATAAAAATGGCATAACAGTTGCCGGTAACTATTGTATACTTATCACATGCCAATCACCATTCTTGATGATATACACATAAGGCTGAGATGTGAAGTACAACGCTTACCTGGAACTTAGAGGCCACTCAGCAGCCTGCCTATCTTGACCTTCTCACTTCCCCTATTCCCTACTGATAACTTCATTTGGGCATTACCCAATGCAGACAAAGAGGCAATAAAACAGGAGTGTGTTGAAAGCCATTTGTAGTCCAGGCCAGACTCCCTGCCCTGCCAGGACATCTGCTGGGAGGGAGACGGCCGCGGAATCAATCAGAGGCACGTTTCAGGCATTTGTTTAAGGCAGCTCTTTGAATTGTGTTTTTTGAGAACTACAGATTGTCATGCATCCTGTTAGCCTCCTACCTTGAACTAACACTGGCATAAGAATAAAACAAGTATTGGGGTAACTCAAAGTTAGGAGGCTCCTGCATCTTGTATCATGAATCCGATGGTCAAGTCATGCCTTTGTGTGCCTTGAACATCATGCTAACCTGGGACAGAGAAGCAGCAGCAAAACTAGGGTCACCAGGGAGAAGCGTCTCCTTCTAGGACCACAGATTATCTCCAATGACTACTGTGACTCTGAATGGGAGGGGGGTTATATTACATTCATTATAGATGAGGTTACTAAGCCCCACAGGTCATCCAACAAACATGAGACATAGTTCTAACTTTCTTTTCTCTGTCTTGAAAGCCCATATTCTTTCCACTGTACTGTACAGTCACATAGTAGGAAGAAATAAGGAACATTTAAAATCTGCAGATCCAGGCTGTAGATATTAGGGGACAGAAAGAGTCCTTCTAATAGCGTCCCTGGGGAAGACAGCTTGGAGCACTGTAAAAAGAGTGTTCTTGAGCAAAGATGCCAGGTGCAGAAATAGAAAATTGCAAGGTTAAACTGAGCTAATTGCTGTGTGCAGGGGAGAGGTGCTGAAAAGTTACACGGGAGCTGAAATGTAAAAGACTCCAGAAGCTAGAACCAGAGTTATCATTGGGGCCCTATGATTTCTCTCCTTAAATTCAGACAGAACTTAGCTAATTAATCTACTAAAGACTTGTCATTAGAATTTGCCATTACAGTACCCCATTTGTTGGGCTCCTTGTATCCTGAATCTTGAATATTTCAACTTATTTTTGACACTCATTAACTCCCTTTCTGCACGTAGGTCAATCAATTTTTCCATTATACTTTTTAAATTAATTACACTATAACAATAAGTCATGAGCAAAGGTCATAAACTTCAGTCTTCGGTGATGAGGCAGTCAGTGTAAATATCTGAAAGGTACAGAGACAACTAAAAGAGAATGGTAGAAACTTGGCAAACTAGATAATACATTTCCCACTCAAACTTTGGATAAGCATGGTATTTATAAGTTTGGCCTACAATCTACCTGGATGCAATGTAGGTGTTTATATATAAATATAGTATTTACTAACATTACTAAGGGCATATTATGCACTCTTCTGACTGCTTTACATCTATTAATTAATTTAAACCTCACAACCACCCCACGAATTCGGAAAATTAGAAGCATTCTCATTGCAGACGAGAAAACTGAATTGCAGAGAGGTTAAATAACTTACCCAAGGTCACTCAGAGATAGAGCCAAAATCTGGCTCTGAGGTATGTTCTTAAGCACCACAGGGTATGTCTGGACCTCAGAGAGTACTGTTCATGGTGAATGATTGACTGCTCATGACCATAAAGAATTTAGGTTCAAGTGTTGGTGAAACCTATATCTCAGCCAATTCTACCATAAAAAACTACAATCTACTCAACATATTTATTGTGTACCTACTGTGCTCAAAGTACTGGATACCATCCACACAGGCTTCCTAACCAAAGCCAGAAAAACACGCCCATGTGTTTGCAACCTAAGCATCTATGGCTGTTTCATGACTGAATCTACTGGATATCACTCAACACTATTCAACCAACAAAAAGAACCAAGTATCCCACTGAATCAAGCTGCCAGTCAACTAAAAAGTAATTCCATTTAAAAGCTATTAGTGTAAGACAGACGTTTGGTTGTTGGTGGGAACTAAGAGAGAGGTCTCAGAGTCATGATTTTTGTCAATACATCTATCTATAAAAATTACCACCACCCTGGCTCTTCTTACCCAGTGAAATTAGTCTAGGGCTTAGAGCAGTGTTTCTCAAGGTCCTGTTTCACAATCACTGGGAGTAATTACTTAAAACCCAGACTTATGTACAACCCTGCAATGTCAGAAACTTTTGCAATGGAACTCAGGTACCTGAACGTTTAATAAGCTCTCAATACTTTGTACACTCTCAAAAGTTTGAGAACCACCAGTGAGACAAAGGATGAGAATGAGACTTTAAGCACTTTCAGAAAATGTTGAGGTCTGTTAAAGAGTAATTTGTACTCTGTACAAAGGATAAATTCATGATCTCTAAAATTAGAAATTGTAGGTTCATGTGTGCTCAAAATGTAGATCACCATATTTTAAAATGCAAAAATATCATTGTTCTTTGAAAAATTACAACACTGAATAATTTAACTCTCTAGGATTTTGCATTTAAATTCGAATTTCTGGAGAAATGTGTCAGAATTCCCTTCCTCTGCAACTAACAACAATAAAGCCGAAGTGTTTTATTATTTTTTTTTTTTTTGTGGTACACAGGCCTCTCACTGTTGTGGCCTCTCCCGTTGCGGAGCACAGGCTCCAGACGCGCAGGCTCAGCAGCCATGGCTCACAGGCCTAGCCGCTCCGCGGCATGTGGTATCTTCCCGGACCGGGGCACGAACCCGTGTCCCCTGCATCGGCAAGTGGACTCTCAACCACTGCGCCACCAGGAAAGCCCAAGCCGAAGTGTTTTAGACAAATAATTACTTTTTCTCGTATAAGAGTAAGTCCAAAGACAGGAAGCTGCAGGCAATTGTCCAGGGCCTCAACTTTGCCATAGGGAAACTCCCTATCTGTTCTTCCATTCTTAACATACTGCCTTGTTACTTCATGGTCATAAAATGGGAACTTTTTGCCCCAGCAAAGCACTAAAATCAGAAAAAAGAAGGAAAGAGAGAAGGGTAATGCCAGTTGTATAGGTCTCACCACACTCCCAGTAGATACTGTCTTTCATTTATCTGAGTTTATCACAAAATCACAGCACCGGAGGCTGAAAAATGAGAAACAGAATGGTCATGATTGGTTTAGACCAGGAGTCAGCAAACTACATCCCACTCTCATGGGTCAAATGCTGCCTGCTGTCTGTTTTTATAAATAAAGTTTTATTGGAACAACCACACACATTCTTTTTTATATATAGGTGCGTTCATGCTACAATCACAAAGATGAGTAGTAATTGCAAGATAAAACTCCTGGCCCACAAAGCCTAAAATATTTACTATTTGATCCTTCACAGTAAGTTTCCTGGCCCTAGATTTAGACCAATAATGATCCATTACATGCATCTGAGAACATCACTGCAATAGGGGTTCTGGTGGCAGATATAAATATTGGGCAGGCAATCCTAGTATTTGCCACACTATGTGTTCTCTAATGACATTCTTGCTTAATTGCCCCATCTGCAAAAATCTGGTACCCTTTATAAAGTTGTAACTACCTCAAGTCCTTTATAATATTAACTGTGAAAAAAACCATGTGAAATATTTAGAACAGTCCTACCACATAGCTAAGGCTCAATAATGCTAGCTTTTAGTGTTACTATTTACATGACACCTACTGCATTATCCTTTCACTTTCTTGATCTGTCACCTGAATTGCCTTTGTCTTTAGCAACTACCGAGAGTCATTTTTATTTTAAAAAATTGTAACTACAGGAGTTGTATTTGTCTAATAGCCTTTCTATTGGTAGATTACGGTAATGTGGACTTGAGAGCACATTCTAGATATGTTTGGATTAATTAAAAATTCTAGATCCCACAAATTGACTTCGACATATTTATAAGATATTATCCATCATCAAATGCAAAAAATTCTTCACTTGTTTCTTATATACAATACAGTGATCAATGCATTACTACAAATCATCTCTAAGGAAATTAGTGTTTTTATGGGCCCTCTTCCTGGCATGATGCTATTTTCCAATAGGGTTCCAATCAGGCCTCAGATAAATATTTCAGCAAGTCACACTTAGCCTTTAGAGTTATCCTGACAGCATTCTTTGCAAGAAGGTATTTAGGTACAAGAGGCCAAAACACCTGTGATGTAATTTCTCTGTATTTGCATAGATTCCTCATTCCTCATAGTCAGGAAAGAAATATTATCTTAAATGTTACCTTCCTTATGAAATAAAATTAAAATGTGCTACTAATAGAGCATTAGAAAAGTTATTTATTAAAAATGAAAGCATAATCACAGAAAGCTGATGTATGATTTTTTTCAATGTACAACACTAAGTTTTGTATTAAAAAGACATGGAGATTTACTTTCACAATATAATTTGAAATACAAAGAAAAAAATGTTACATGCTGAGCAATGAAATTGAATATTTTTTGACTCTTGAAGGAGACCTATCCATTTCATTCAAGTCTTCCATATTTTTAAGTTAAAAAAATAGAAATCTATAAAACATTTTGGTAAAATCTGTGGAATTCTGCGGGGGTCCAGGGACTGGAGTGACAGCTTTTCCCTGCATTACATGAATAACTCATCGACTGGCCCCATCCTTATTAAGCTCCAATGAAATAATAACAGAGAGACTTGTATAAGAGTAATTCTCTGTCTACTACTATCTCTCGTGCTTGGTTTAGAATTATTAATCAAAACCCAGACATACTGAATATAGAAGATTAGAAAGCTTGAGGCTTATAGCTAAGTATTTAGAGATGACTTTCTTTGTGCTGGGTGAAAATAATCTATCACAAAACAGGTGGCTGTGAGACGGCAACTTCAGTAACAAATTGGCCTGAACAGAAATTCTGACCTTAAAAAAAATACCACAATCAACATTAACAAATGTCATCAAAAACACTGTTGTTTGGGACATAATTCACTATACAGTCAAAAGAATTATACTACTGGAATATTTGCCCCGTTTGCAATCAACAGTAACTCTTAGGAATTCAAACGTAACATAAAACTTAAAATGTTGCTTTTCATTATGACATCCTGTTTCCTTTTTTCTAAGATTACCCAAAAGCTAGCTTTCTCCACAATACTGCTCTAATAGTTTACATCTCTTTGGGTCTGTGAATCTGATCATCACCAGTAGGCTGCCAGAACCTACTGTTTCACTGTGAGACTCCGGTATTCTTTTGTAAATACTTATGGATGTAAGCACTGTGATTTTAGTACCCGGGGAAAGAGTTAAGCTAAATTATAAAGCAGGGCAAAGCTCAGGAAGGAGAGCAACCTCTTAGCACCATTTTGGAATGGTGGATGCACAAGCTGGACGCACCCTCCCCAGGGCTTCCAGTGTCTCTCTGCTTCCCTGGGACCTCCTCTGTGGTACCCAATCTACAGCTTCTCTTCCTGAGAATTTCCCCTGCTCTGGACCTTTATTTCACCCTTTTCATATTCTACCCCAACCAGCATCCTGCAAAGTTATCCCTTAGACTCTACCCAATTATATTTTTTTCTTTTTAAAACATTTTTTATTGAAATAGAGTTGATTTACAATGTTGTATGAGTTTCAGGTGTACAGTAAAGTGGTTCAGTTATAAATATATATAAATATATATATAGTCTTTTTTTTACATTTTCTTCCATTATAGGTTATTACAAGATATTGAGTATCATTCCCTGTGCTATACAGTAGGTCCTTGTTGGTTATCTGTTTTCTATAGAGTAATGTATATATTTTAATCCCAAATTCCTAATTTGTCCTTTCTCCTCTTTCCCCTTTGGTAACCATAAGTTTGTTTTCTGTGTCTGTGAGTCTATTTCTCTTTTGTAAATAAGTTCATTTGTACCCTTTTTTTAGATTCCACATATAAGCTATATCATATGATATTTGTGCCAACATGGATGGACCTAGAGACTATCATACTAAGTGAAGTAAGCTAGACATAGAAAGACAAATATATATTTTTAATTCAGTTGTATATCATTGATTGTACCTCCCACAACAAAGTGATTAGCTTTCACGTGTTATCCTTCCCAATGTCATCTCAAGTATGATTAAGTTCATAACCCAAACAAGAAGTCTCTAATGGTGAAATGTCAGATATTGATAAAGGTAAGTGAGCAAGATACACTGGGACAAGAAAGTCTTCTTGACATCTTGCAAATAATCAACTAGAGCTGTATAATCTAGCTGTATTTAAAACTAGCCTTTTAAAAAAAACAGCTTTATTGAGGGATTATTTACATACTATTACATTTACCCATTTTAAGTGAACAATCCAATGATTTTTAGTCAGTTTCCAGAGTTGTTATTCATAGCAACATTATTCATTATTAATAGCCCAGAAGTACGAACAAGTCAAATGCCCATCAACAAGCAAACAGATTATACGAGAAAAAGTAATTATTTGTCTAAAACACTTCGGCTTGGGCTTTCCTGGTGGCGCAGTGGTTGAGAGTCCGCCTGCTGAAGCAGGGGACACGGGTTCGTGCCCCGGTCCGGGAAGATCCCACATGCCGCGGAGCGGCTGGGCCCGTGAGTCATGGCCGCTGAGCCTGCGCGTCTGGAGCCTGTGCTCCGCAATGGGAGAGGCAACAGCGGTGAGAGGCCCGCGTACCGCAAAAAAAAAAAAAAAAAAAGACCAGTAAGACTCCCGGGAATCACACCATCCCTGCACCATCCATTTGCAGAAAAGGTCGCAGATGTGCCAAGACTGGAGGCTGCACACACATACCTCCTTAACTCTCTTCCAGCAGTGACCACAAGGATGTACATGACAATCAACACTCATGCCCTCCCTTCCTCTCTGAGGGAGACGCCAGGATATGAATTTTCACTCTTAAAAAAAAAAAAAAGGAATCTCTGTTTAGTTTACCAAAGAGCATGAGGAACGACATCAAAAATTGACCTAGACTATGACTAATTTACGTCAAACAAGAAAATTACGATAAAATTATGCCCCCATTCTTTTGAGAACAGAGAAGATTTGAAAATGGAGTTAATGATCGATCATGTATTGTGATCAAGCTTCTATAATATCCCCAGAGTATGGGATTCAGAGAGCTTCAAGGTTGGTGAACACATCCCCATCAGAAGGATAATGCACTCTAATTCCATGGAAATAGAAGCTCCGACACTCAGGACCCTCCTGGACCTTGTCTATGTATCTCATCATCTGGTTGTGCATCTGTATCTTTTATCGCATCCTTTAATAAGCAGGCACACACAAGTGTTTCCCTGAGTTCTGTGAACCACTTCAGACTCTTGAATGATATTGTTACAAGATACTGCAATATCATCAAAGCCCTATCAAAGTAAAGTTCTCTTGAATTAGCCCAATAATTGATGGGAAAAAAGAAAACCTTGATATGAGAAAGAAAGGTGTTGCTGTAAATGTCTATTGAAAGCTATTTCTGTCTCTATGTTCCTAGCTAATGCTAATGTATCCATTTTATTTTTGGTAGCAATGTTAGGTAATCTAAGAGGCAGACTCTAGCTTATACTATTCCTTTGTGCTTATGCCTTAACTCAGCTTCAAAGTACACCATGTTCTTTCTTTAGAGAATAATAACTCAAAATTTTTTTCTAATTAACCATTTTAAAAAAAATATTTTGGTAAACATCAAAAATTCTCATTAGAAAGTACAGAATAAGAGAATCGCAGAAAATTGATCATAACATCCTATAATGTGTGAATACTGTATATACAGAACCAATGGAATTTTCTAGAGAAGCTTGTTTTACATTTTTTTGATGATTTTTATACCACTTTCCCTTCACACTAAAAAGGATTTTCATAAAATGATACTGTCCTTCCTGTGTGAGAAAGTGATCCTGATTCCCTATCATTCAGACCGTTCCTTAAATCATATTTCTCATAACAGTGTTAGGTTTTCTGAGTGACCTTGTGCCCAGGGGCAAACATACCTTTTATCCGCTAATTATTCATAAGAATATTTACTGGGCATTGTTTGTACATGAAAAACTGTGCCAAATGTTGGGCAGGACACAAAGATAAACAAAACTTTTTCCCTTCCACTAAGATGTCTAAAATCTCTTAAAGGAGACGAGACAGTGCCCAGATAAATTCCAAAGTCTTTCATGAGAGATATGTGAGTGGGATAAACCAGAACCGCAAGAGTTCAGAGGGGAACTATCAGTGTTTCTGGGAGAGAATATTGAGTCTTACATTTATCTCTGTAAATTCTTATAGGGATGTGATTTATGTTGAAAACTAGCACCAATAAAGCAGTGGGAACATAAATGGGGAAAAAAATAACTCATGGGTCTCATAAAAAATGCAGATGCCTATTCCATTTTCAGACTTCAAAAATCAGAGGTTTTATAACGCCCATTTCTACTTAGTCCTAGGATATAAGCAAAAGTATAACAATGAAGTGTTCACCACATCTGGTTGATTTCAGTTACTGAAATGTAAATCTACAATTGGAATTTCTGCAGAAGTGAAAAAAAAAAATGGGCAGCATCCTAAAACAGCCTTCTCTTCTGTGACTAAACTGCCATTACTCCCAACTTATCTCCAAAGAGCTCATTCTGTATTTATTTAATTACTGTTGTCATCTTCCCTAAACCACTTCCTTAAATCTCCTTATAGCCCTCTTAAAATTCAGTGACTGAACATATATTAAAATTCCAATAAGAGCCTCTGTGCCTACTGGAAATATCAGAATCATTATAAAACTTTAATACTTACAATTTTTTAAAACCACATTTGCATTGCAACTCTTGGTAAGTGTATCCTATAGAAATCCTCATAGCTGGACAAAACTGTTTATTTATGGTATTTTTATAATATTAAGTTTTTTCCAGTAAGTATGTAGCAATAAGAAGATAATTGAATTATTGTGCTGTATGCCTGTTAATAGTAATGAAACTATATAGGGTGACGTGGAAAGATCTTCAAGACAGAAAAATGTGCATACTTTATAGAGTTGTATGTTTGTGTACATATGCATGAAAAAGGCCTGTGGGACATTTACCAACCCATAAACATTGCTCTTCTGTGCAGAGAGAAGATTGGATTAAGAGAAAGGGTGAAGAATAACTTATTTTTACTTTAATATTTCTGTACTGTTTGACCATTTTACATTAAGCATAAATTTATTGTGTTATATTTTCTGTAAACATACTTAAAAGATTTCATCTGGAAGAAGTCTTTTAATTCACAAATATATGTTGCAGTTTATTGTTTGCAGGCTAAGACCAAATACATTCTCAATAGCTTAAGGTGAGACCTTCAAGATGGCGGAGGAGTGAGACACGGAGATCACCTTCCTCCCCACAAATACATCAGAAATACATCTACATATGGAACAACTCCTACAGAACACCTACTGAATGTTGGCAGAAGACCTCAGACCTCCCAAAAGGCAAGAAACTCCCCACGTACCTGGGTAGGGCAAAAGAGAAAAGAAAATACAGGGGCAAAAGAATAGGGACTGGACCCACACCTCTGGGAGGGAGCTGTGAAGGAGGAAAAGTTTCCACACACTAGGAGCCCCTTCACTGGCGGTGACTGCGGGTGGCGGACGGGGAAAGCTTCGGAGCCGCAGAGGAGAGCGCAGCAACAGGGGTGCAGAGGACAAAGCGGGGAGATTCCCGCACAGAGGATCGGTGCCGACCGGCACTGACCAGCCCGAGAGGCTTGTCTGCTCACCCGCCGGGGCGGGCGGGGCTGGGAGCTGAGGCTTGGGCTTCGGTCCGAGCGCCGGGAGAGGACTGGGGTTGGCGGCGTGAACATAGCCTGCAGGGGCTAGTGCACCACAGCTAGCCGGGAGGGAGGCCGGAGAAAAGTCTGGAGCTGCCGAAGAGGTAAGAGACCATTGTTTCGGGGTGAACAAGGAGAGGGGATTCCAGAGATGGTCGCGAGCCATGGCTATCAGTGCCCAGAGACAGGCATGAGATGCTAAGGCTGCTGCTGCCGCCACCAAGAAGCCTGTGTGCAAGCACAGGTCACTGTCCACACCTCCCCTCCCAGAAGCCTGTGCAGCCCGCCACTGCCAGGGTCCTGTGATCCAGGGACAACTTCCCTGGGAGAACACACGGTGCACCTCAGGCTGTTGCAATGTAACCCTGGCCTCCGCCAACACAGGCTCCCCTGCATTCTGTACCCCTCCCTCCCCCCAGCCTGAGTGAGCCAGAGCCCCCAGATCAGCTTCTTCTTTAACCCCGTCCTGTCTGAGCGAAGAACAGACGCCCTCAGGCGACCTACACGCAGAGGCGGGGCCAAATCCAAAGCTGAACCCCGGGAGCTGTGCGAACAAAGAAGAGAAAGGGAAATCTCTCCCAGCAGCCTCAGGAGCAGCGGATTAAATCTCCACAGTCAACATGATGTACCCTGCATCTGTGGAATACTTGAATAGACAACGAACCAGCCCAAATTGAGAAGGCGGACTTTGGGAGCAACAATATTATTTTTTCTTCCTTTTTCTCTTTTTCAGAGTGTGTATGTGTATGCTTCTCTATGTCATTTTGTCTGTATAGCTTTGCTTTTACAAGTTGTCCTAGGGATCTGTCTGTTTTTTTCTTTGTTTGTTTTAGTGAGGTTTTTTTTTGTTTTTGCAGTACACAGGCCTCTCACTGTTGTGGCCTCTCCCGTTGCGGAGCACAGGCTCTGGACGCACAGGCTCAGCGGCCATGGCTCACGGGCCCAGCCGCTCCACGGCATGTGGGATCTTCCCGGACCAGGGCACGAACCCATTCCCCCTGCATCGGCAAGTGGACTCTCAACCACTGCGCCACCAGGGAAGCCCCTTTAGTGAGGTTTTCAGCACTTGTTCTCATTGGTGGATTTGTTTTTGCGTTTGGTTGCTCTCTTCTTTCTTTCTTTCTTTTTTCCTTTTTTTAATTACTTTTAATTTTTTATTTTTAATAATTATTTTAAATTTTTAATTTTAATAACTTTATTTTATTTTATATTTTTTCTTTCTTCTTTTCTCTCTTTTCTTCTGAGCCGTGTGGCTGACAGGGTCTTGGTGCTCCGGCCGGGTGTCAGACCTGTGCCTTCTGAGGTGGGAGAGCCAAGTTCAGGACACTGGCCCACCACAGAGCTCCTGGCTCCATGTAATATTAAATGGTGAAAGCTGTCCCAGAGATCGCCATCTCAACACTAAGACCCAGCTCCACTCAATGACCACCAAGCTACAGGGCTGGAAACCCTATGCCAAACAATTAGCAATACAGAAACACAATCTCACCCATTAGCAGAGAGGCTGCCTAAAATCATAATAAGGTCACAGACACCCCAAAACACATCACCAGATGTGGTCCACCAGAAAGACAAGATCCAGCCTCGTCCTCCAGCACACAAGAACCAGTCCCCTATACCAGGAAGCCTACACAACCCACTGAACCAACATTAGCCACTGGGGACAGACACCAAAAACAACTAGAACTATGAACCTTCAGCCTGCAAAAAGGAGACCCTAAACACAGTAAGTCAAGCAAAATGAGAAGACAGAAAAACACACAGCAGATGAAGGAGCAAGGCAAAAACCCACCAGACCAAACAAATGAAGAGGAAATAGGCAGTCTACCTGAAAAAGAATTCAGAGTAATGATAGTAAAGATGATCCAAAATCTTGGAAATAGAATGGAGAAAATACAAGAAACGCTTAACAAGGATCTAGAAGAACTAAAGAGCAAACAAACAATGCCGAAAAACACAATAAATGAAATGAAAAATTCTCTAGAAGGGATCAATAGCAGAATAACTGAGGCAGAAGAATAGATAAGTGACCTGGAAGATAAAATAGTGGAAATAACTACTGCAGAGCAGAACAAAGAAAAAAGAAGGAAAAGAAGTGAGGACAGTCTCAGAGACCTCTGGGACAACACTAAACACACCAACATTTGAATTATAGGGGTCCCAGAAGAAGAAGAGAAAAAGAAAGGGACTGAGAAAATACTTGAAGAGAATATAGTTGAAAACTTCCCTAACATGGGAAAGGAAATAGTTAATCAATCCCAGGAAGCACAGAGAGTCCCATACAGGATAAATCGAAGGAGAAATATGCCAAGACACATATTAATCAAACTATCAAAAATTAAATACAAAGAAAAAATATTAAAAGCAGCAAGGGAAAAACAACAAATAACACACAAGGGAATCCCCATAAGGTTAACAGCTGATCGTTCAGCAGAAACTCTGCAAGCCAGCATGAGTGGCAGGACATATTTAAAGTGATGAAAGGGAAAAACCTACAACCAAAATTACTGTACCCAGCAAGGATCTCATTCAGATTCAGTGGAGAAATTAAAACCTTTACAGACAAGCAAAGCTAAGAGAATTCAGCACCACCAAACCAGCTTTACAACAAATGCTAAAGGAACTTCTCTAGGCAGGAAACACAAGAGAAGGAAAACACCTGCAATAAAAACCCAAAATAATTAAGAAAATGATAATAGGAACATACATATTGATAATTACCTTAAAAGTAAATGGATTAAAAGCCCCAACCAAAAGACATAGACTGGATGAACGGATACAAAAACAAGACCCATATATATGCTGTCTGCAAGAGACCCACTTCAGACATAGGGATACATACAGACTGAAAGTGAGGGGATGGAAAAAGATATTCCATGCAAATGGAAATCAAAAGAAAGCTGGACTAGCAATTTTCATATCAGACAAAATAGACTTTAAAATAAAGACTATTACAAGAGACAAAGAAGGACACTACATAATGATCAATCCAAGAAGAAGATATAACAATTGCAAATATTTATGCACCCAATATAAGAGCACTCAATACATAAGGCAAATGCTAACAGCCATAAAAGGAGAAATCAACTTTAACACAATCATAGTTGGGGACTTTAGCACCCCACTTTCACCAGTGGACAGATTATCCAAAATGAAAATAAATAAGGAAACACAGGCTTTAAATGAGACTTTAAGAAAACATGGACTTAAATGATATTTATAGGACATTCCATCCCAAAACAACAGAATAGAGTTTCTTCTCAATTGCTCATGGAACATTCTCCAGGATAGATCATATCTTGGGTCACAAATCAAGCCTTGGTAAATTTAAGAAAACTGAACTCATATCAAGTATCTTTTCCGAACACAACACTATGAGACTTGATATCAATTACATGAAAAATTCTGTAAAAAATACAAACACATGGAGGCTAAACAATACACTACTTAATATCCAAGAAATCACTGAAGAAATCAAAGAGGAAATCAAAAAATACCTAGAAACAAATGACAATGAAAACACGATGACCCAAAACCTATGGGATGCAGCAAAAGGAGTTCTAAGAGGAAAGTTTATAGCAACACAATCCTACCTCAAGAAACAAAAAACATCTCAAATAAACAACCAAACCCTATAACTAAAGCAATTACAGAGAAAGAAGTGCAAGAAAAACCCAGAGTTAGCAGAAGGAAAGAAATCATAAAGATCAGATCAGAAATAAATGGAAAAGAAATGAAGGAGACAATAGCAAAGATCAATAAAAGTAAAAGCTGGTTCTTTGAGAGATAAAAAAAATTGATAAACTGTTAGCCAGATTCATCAAGAAAAATGGGAGAAAACTCAAATCTATAGAATTAGAAATGAAAAAGGAGAAGTAACAATGGACACTGCAGAAATACAAAGGATGATTAGAGATTACTACAAGCAAATATATGCCAATAAAATGGACAACCTGAAAGAAATGGACAAATTTTTAGAAATGCACAACCTTCCGAGTCTGAACCAGGAAGAAATAGAAAATATAAACAGACCAATCACAAGCACTGAAATTGAGACTGTGATTAAAAATTTTCCAACAAACAAAAGTCCAGGACCAGATGGCTTCCCAGGTGAATTTTATCAAACATTAAAGAAGAGCTAACACCTATCCTTCTCAAACTCTTCCAAAATATAGCAGAGGGAGGAACACTCACAAACTCATTCTACGAGGCCACCATCACCCTGATACCAAAGCCAGCAAAAGATGTCACAAAGAAAGGAAACAGGCCAATATCACTGATGAATATAGATGCAAAAATCCTGAAGAAAATACTAGCAAACAGAATCCAACAGCATATTAAAAGGATCATACACCATGATCAAGTGGGTTTTATCAAGGAATGCAAGGATTCTTCAATATATGCAAATCAATCAATGTAATACACCATATTAACAAATTGAAGGAAAAAAAACATATGATCATGTCAATAGATGCAGAAAAAGCTTTCAACAAAATTCAACACCCATTTATGATAAAAACCCTCCAGAAAGTAGGTATAGAGGAAACTTACCTCAACATAGTAAAAGCCACATATGACAAACCCACCACCAACATTGTTCTCAAAGGTGAAAAACGAAAACCATTTCCACTAAAATTAGTAACAAGACAAGGTTGCCCACTTTCACCATTACTATTCAACATAGTTTTGGAAGTTTTAGTCACAGCAATCAGAGAAGAAATAGAAAAAAAAGGAATCCAAATCAGAAAAGGAGAAGTAAAAGTGTCACTGTTTGCAGATGATAGGATACTATACATAGAGAATCCTAAAGATGCTGCCAGAAAACTACTAGAGCTAATCAATGAATTTGGTAAAGTTGCAGGATACAAAATTAATGCACAGAAATCTCTTGCATTCCTATACACTAATGATGAAAATGTGAAAGAGAAATTAAGGAAACACTCCCATTTACAATTGCAACAAAAAGATTAAAATACCTAGGAATAAACCTATCTAAGGATACAAAAGACCACTGATGAAAGAAATTAAAGATGATATGAACAGATGGAGAGAGATACCATGTTCCTGGATTGGAAGAATCAACATTGTGAAAATGACTATACTATCCAAAACACAGATTCAATGAAATCCCTATCAAGCTACCAATGGCATTTTTCACAGAACTAGAACAAAAAATTTCACAATTTGTATGGAAACACAAAAGACCCCAAATAGTCAAAGCAATCTTGAGAAAGAAAAGCGGAGCCGGAGGAATCAGGCTCCTTGACTTCAGACTATACCACAAAGCTACAGTAATCAAGACAGTATGGTACTGGCACAAAAACAGAAATATAGATCAAGGGAACAGGATATAAAGCCCAGAGATCAACTCACGCATATATGGTCACCTTATTTTTTATAAAGGAGGCAAGAATATACAATGGAGAAAAGACAGCCTCTTCAATAAGTGGTGCTGGGAAAACTGGACAGCTACATGGAAAAGAATGAAATTAGAACACTCCCTAACACCATACACAAAAATAAACTCAAAATGGATTAAAGACCTAAATGTAAGGCCATACAGTATAAAACTCTTAGAGGAAAACATAGGCAGAACCCTCTGTGACATAAATCACAGCAAGATCCTTTTTGACCCACCTTCCAGAGAAATGGAAATAAAAACAAAAATAAACAAATGGGACCTAATGAAACTTAAAAGCTTTTGCACAGCAAAGGAAACCATAAACAAGACAAAAAGAGAAACCTCAGAATGGGAGAAAATATTTTCAAATGAAGCAACTGACAAAGGATTAATCTCCAAAATTTACAAGCAGCTCACGCAGCTCAATATCAAAAAAACAAACAACCCAATCCAAAAATGGGCAGAAGACCTAAATAGACATTTCTCCAAAGAAGATATACAGACTGCCAACAAACACATGAAAGGATGCTCCACATCACTAATCATTAGAGAAATGCAAATCAAAACTACAATGAGATATCATCTCACACCAGTCAGAATGGCCATCATCAAAAAATCTACAAACAGTAAATGCTGGAGAGGGTGTGGAGAAAAGGGGACCCTCTTGCACTGTTGGTGGGAATGTAAATTGGTACAGCCACTATGGAGAACAGTATGGAGGTTCCTTAAAAAACTAAAAATAGAACACCATACAACACAGCAATCCCACTACTGGGCATATACCCTGAGAAAACCATAATTCAAAAAGAGTCATGTACCAAAATGTTCATTGCAGCTCTATTTACAATAGCCCGGAGATGGGAGCAACCTAAGTGTCCATCATCGGTTGAATGGATAAAGAAGATGTGGCACATATATACAATGGAATATTACTCAGCCATAAAAAGAAATGAAATTGAGTTATTTGTAGTGAGGTGGATGGACCTAGAGTCTGTCATACAGAGTGAAGTAAGTCAGAAAGAGAAAAACAAATACCGTATGCTAACACATATATATGGAATCTAAGAAAAAAACAAAACAAAAAAATGGTCATGAAGAACTAGGGGTAAGATGGGAATAAAGACACAGACCTACTAGAGAATGGACTTGAGGATATGGGGAGGGGGAAGGGTAAGCTGGGACAAAGAGAGAGTGGCATGGACGTATATACACTACCAAACGTAAAATAGATAGCAGTGGGAAGCAGCCGCATAGCACAGGGAGATCAGCTCAGTGCTTTGTGACCACCTAGAAGGGTGAGATAGGGAGGGTGGGAGGGAGGGAGCTACAAGAGGGAAGAGATATGGGAACATATGTGTATGTATAGCTGATTCACTTTGTTATAAAGCAGAAACTAACACACCGTTGTAAAGCAATTATACTCCATTAAAGATGTAAAAAAAAAAAAAGATGTGGCACATATATACAGTGGAATATTACTCAGCCATAAAAAGAAACGAAATTGAGTTGTTTGTAGTGAGGTGGTTGGACCTCGAGTCTGTCATACAGCGTGAAGTAAGTCAGAAAGTCAAAAACGAATCCTGTATGCTAATATATAAATATGGAGTCTAAAAAAAAGTGGTTATGAAGAACATAGGGGCAGGGCAGGAATAAAGACGCAGATGTAGAGAATGGACTTGAGGACACAGGGAGGGGGAAGGGTAAGCTGGGATGAAGTGAGAGAGTGGCATGGACATATATACACTACCAAATGTAAAATAGATAGCTAGTGGGAAGCAGCTGCATAGCACAGGGAGATCAGCTCGGTGCTGTGTAACCACCTAGAGGGGTGGGATAGGGAGGGTGGGAGGGAGATGCAAGAGGGAGAGGATATGGGGATATATGTATGTACAGCTGATTCACTTTGTTATAAATCAGAAACTAACATACCATTGTAAAGCAATTATACTACAATAAAGATGTTTAAAAAAAAACAGAGTTGGTGAGAAAATATTTAAAATAATTCATTAAAAGCTTGAAAGAATTTCAAAGCAAAGATTGCCTTGTTACTCTAGAATTTTCTAATTTTCTGTTATCTAAGAAAATATTTTCAGTATGAATTGACTTTGTGATTGTGGAATAATGAGTGATTAAAGTGGGTCAGGTTAATTGAAAAAAACCTGGATTCGTTTAAAAAAGGTAAGGACCAGTTGAAAAGTCACTTCTTAAACAGTTTACAAATTCTTCTGAATATACGAAGCTTGTCCAAAGCTGGTCCCCTTAAGAAGCCAGGGATCGAGGTTTGGGAGAAGGAGTTGAAGATAGAGGAGAATGAGAAATAGTGCAGAAGGTGTGTCTGATATCTGGGGGGGGGGGGGTCTTAACACTTCTGGGCAGTCAGTTTAGGTCCAATCCTTAGTGGATATGAATTGACCTGAACTGTTAAGCCAGAAGAGTTAGAGAGAAGCAGGTGTCTTTTCTAACTTAGGAAAAAGTCTTGACAGTAGAGATGCTACTGGCATCAACACTTCTTTGGTGGTTGCTGTTTAGTAGTAGCAGCCTCGGCCCAAGAAGGATCAGCCCTGACTGCCTCACCACAGCAAGTGTAGGGCACAACAGAAGATGAGGCAGGTTGCTAATGAGATCATTGAGAGTCAACAAGTCCATTGGTTGGCCCCTGAGTGAAAATCCTGGTGAACCGTAGAAAGGTAATGACACGAACTGGCACTAGCTTTGTGTAAGTTTGCTATCCCTAACGGGGATCCAAAAAAAAAAAAAATTTGATGACGTCTGGGTTTCTTATTTCTTCATATCTTGTGTTTTGTTATGACCAACCACTCCTTACTGAGCAGTTATTTAATTAATTATTTTTATTTTAATTTAAAAATATATTATGAAAGAGCACATATGTCCTTTTGAATCAAGCAGTTTCTGCATCTCATCCTCTTGTTTGGAGGAGGACTAAATGACAAGGACGTAGGACGTAATATAACACCATTACCTAGGGGTCATTCATAGCCTTAACTTCCAGACAAGGCATTTAGAGAAACAAATCTATCTTCAAGGCCAGCCGAACTGGAATATGTCTGCTGTATATATGCATGGTCTGAGTGATTTCCAGCAGTAAAGTAGTAAGTAAGCCCAGTATCAGTAAGCCTAGCAACCAGCATATACTTTCATTCCATTCATCAGCTTCTGCTGTTAAAACACACACACACACACACGCACGCACACACACACACAGCCCTGGTGAGCATACAGCTTTGGGGAAGTTAAAATTAGCCTCTAAAATCCTGAGAACACCCACACCTGCTCGTCTGCTGATTCAGTCAAGGTTTTTTCAACATTACCGTACATGGTGTGAAAGAAAAGGATTGTGCGAAGTTCATGCTATTCTATCATTATCTGAAATGGAAATTATACACAAGATCTATCACAGATGCCAAAAATTCACCCAGTTCAACCCAATTTTAATCCACTTCCTGGCATGGCATTATGGGGAAAGAGAAGCTTGTGCAAGTCTCCTGCTACTTATCACTATTTCAAATGGAAATTAATCTCAAGATTTATCACAAATAACCAAAACCCTTCAACGCAGGGGACGCGGGTACGTGCCCCGGTCTGGGAAGATCCCACATGCTGCGGAGCGGCTGGGCCCGTGAGCCATGGCCGCTGAGCCTGCGCGTCCGGAGCCTGTGCTCCGCAACGGGAGAGGCCACAACAGTGAGAGGCCCGCGTACCGCAAAAAATAAATAAATAAAGTAAGAGAATTTAAATGTGAATATCTAAAGCTGACTTGTGTTTTCTTTAAGGAAGTGGTGGAAGAAAGCAGATATCTACAACAGTCAAGCAGCCTGTAAATGAAGAGGTCAAGTACCAATTCTACAGACTGAAACAAATCCCCTTTTTTTTTTTTTTTTTTTGCGGTACGCAGGCCTCTCACTGCTGTGGCCTCTCCCGTTGCGGAGCACAGGCTCCGGATGTGCAGGCTCAGAGGCCATGGTTCACGGGCCCAGCCGCTCCGCGGCATGTGGGATCTCCCGGAATGGGGCACGAACCCGCGTCCTCTGAATCGGCAGGCAGACTCTCAACCACTGCGCCACCAGGGAAGCCCCAAATCCCTTTTTTGTACTGGGGAAGAAGAAAGCAATGATAAGGCTGGTACTTCCTTTATGCTAATCTCTAGCACACAAGTGTTTGACTGTGAATCACTATTGGAGTAGAACCTGACACAAACATGTAAACTACCATGTCGAAGTGCCCGTTTGGACTATGAATCCACACACTTCTGAAATAATATGCATACAAATTCAAGTCAACGAATGTTTTATAACCATCACACAAGCTTTTATTTGTTGAATTTTTTCTAACTTTGTGAGACACTTTTCATCAAAAATGGCCCTCAGTTTATGTTACAGCCATTGCCTCCAAAAAAAAGTCTTTTGTGGCTCCAACAATTCTAGTTTGAATCTTTTTTAAGTAAGATATTACAGTATTTCTTAGAGAAGAGTCACTCCAAACATGTCTCTCAGTCTCTCCTCAGTGACCTTCAGATTTTAAATCACGGTCATGAACCATGTGAATTTGGAACTCACAAAGGAAGAGTATGAAATAAAAAAAGAATTTGAGGCTACTTCCACCCTAGTTCAGTGAACCTGTTATCTAGCAAAACTTCCAGAGAACACAGCCTCTTTCACAAAACTAACAGTTCTAAAGATGATTTTAGGAAAACACTTTCCACCGAATAAACAGACTCCAAAGTGCAATAAGAACAGATACTCTGAAGCATAGAATTGGGAGGTAATTATACAGAAAAACTCCATGGCATGTTTCTGCTTCGTAGAGGAAACCATCCAGACCTCAGAATGAGTAAATTGCTACATGTTTGTGTTTCAAAAAAAAAAAGGAAAATATAACTTTAAGCTCATCTGTATCAAAAATATTTTCACCATCTGTTTCTCATTCATTTACACTCAATTAATCAAAAATTTAAGATTCCTGTCAGCAAAGAGGATGGGAGTCTTTCAAAATAAACATTTAAGACTTCATATTTGCAACCTGGTGGAAGAGGACAAAATGTTTCAACCAGCAATATGACCTCCCTTAATATGGTTTGCTTTCCTTACACCTCAAAACAATATGGTGCATTATTTTTTCACATAAATTTAAAAAGTAATCAACTCACTTTAAAGAAACAGGCAATTGCCCTATTTTAATCTTCATTATTTAAATTGGCAAGTGACATTTTACATACCTCAATTGGTATGCACTTATATTTAAAATAGAGAAAAACTTCTGTAGGCAATCTGGAACATTTAAAAATAAAAACCTTTAATGAATAAGTTAATACTGGATATCCACATAGCATCAAAGGAAAATATTCTGACTCGCCCATAGTATAAAGTAGAAAAATTAATAGGACACATGGATAACACACTTTTGTAAAATATTCTTTCTATCGCTTAGATCCTATGTGATGTTGCAGTTGCTATAGTAACTGTATTTTTGTTCAGCAGGAAAATACTATGTAGAGAATGCTTACATTTACTCACCAAATTCTCAGTGAAAATTATACCCAATGGAAGTGATGAATTAAAATTCGCAGTGGATATGCAGCTCTTGCCCCTTAAGTTTAAAATTACCATCAAATAGTTTTATCATGTTTTTTCATACCAGTATTGTTCTTCATAAATTTCATCATCTTATAAACATTAATGGCTGAGCTAGAAAGAATTCTTAACTTCTTGTAATTCAGTAGTTTGTGTGGAGTATAATATGCTAAAAAGATGAATTACTTTAATCAATTGTGAACCATTAAATAAAAATTGTACAAACATTTTTTAATAAACACCCAAAGGGCTGGTTTCTACCTCCCCCATAATGAGTCTTACAAGCCTCCTCCATGGCACATACATTGAATAAATACCTCAACATGCTACATTTGCCAGCTAAGTTCTAAAGTCAACTTTGTAAATGTCATGATCCTTAATGCTATTGTGGGAGAAATGAAGAGCGCTCCTTGAGTCCATTTGGCTAGGATGGTGAGCATACTTTGTTTCCCCAAGAGAAGAAAGAAGAGTAGTAAACCATTTTTGCAGAACGTCATTCTCCCACAACAGTTTATGAAAGAAACATCTGTGACAAGAATCTCTGATGCTTTCCTCAAAGCCACAGCTGACAGTAAAAGAGCATTGCTAAAAGTGGCAAATCAATCCCATTCCACCCTTCCCAGAGCATGACACCTAATTTGCTATGTATCACATGTATTTTCCTCACATGTGCTGAGACTGTGACATTGATGTGGTGGCTTTCATCCAAGCCTCAGCTGAATAAACACTTGGCCATACAGTGGGCAAACTGGCATCCTTAAAAAGTCTTCTGTCCCAGGCAAGTTAACTTCACCTCAGGGAAGCATTTTTCTAAGTTTTAGTTTGCAGTTTGGGTACATAAATGGAATCTCTGAACACTGTTTGGAAAACCTTAAATCACCTGACACACATAGAGCACATTCTGTATTTTTCAAACCAGTTTGCTTGGTGCAATGCAATTTTTAAGTGACTATGTGAAAACATATGCAAATCTAACAGACAAAAACAAGTAACAGTATGTAAAATTTCTAATCAAATTATTTCACTGCAGAACACGTACTTTTTAAAAAAAAAGCATAAGGAGGCTTCCCTGGTGGCACAGTGGTTGAGGGTCTGCCTGCCGATGCAGGGGACACGGGTTCATGTCCCGGTCTGGGAAGATCCCACATGCCGCGGAGCGGCTAGGCCCGTGAGCCATGGCCGCTAAGCCTGCGTATCCGGAGCCTGTGCTCCACAACAGGAGAGGCCACAAGAGTGAGAGGCCTACATACCGCAAAAAATAATAATAATAAATAAATAAATAAAAGCATAAGAAATAACCAAATTATGTATATCTGAAACATGTACCATTGCTTTTTTGGGGTTTTGTTTGTCTGTTTAATTTATTTTATTTATTATTTATTTTTGGCCACTCCGGGTCTTAGCTGCAGCACTTGGGATCTTCGTTGTGGCATGTGAGATCTTTAGTTACGGCATGTGGACTTCTTAGTTGAGGTATGCGGACTCTTAGTTGCGGCATGCAGACTTCTTAGTTGTGGCATGCAGACTCAGTTGCAGCATGCATGCAGGATCAAGTTCCCCGACCAGGGATCAAACCCGAGCCCCCTGCATTGGGAGTGCAGAGTCTTACCCACTGGACCGCCAGGGAAGTCCCACTATTGCTTTTTTCAGTAAACATTTTATTGATGTATAAAATATATCCAAAATACCCGTAGATCTTAAATGTATAGCTTAATGAATCTTGCAAAGTGAATGTAGTTATGATCAAGTACAGAATATTATCAGGACCACGTAACTCCCTAAAGCCCTAACTCTAGTGCTTTTAAATTTGACACTAGAATCTTTAACCAATAAGAAAATTCCATTGAAGTGATATCAAGCAAATAATTAAAGTTCTAATAAACAGTATGGATAACATCAAGGCCCCTGGATATCTCTTTTTACATGTCTTCTGTCAGGCTGCAAGTGATTCTATTTTATCCTCTAACAATCAGGGAAAACACCCATTACCATTACCCTGAAATTGCCCATTTTTTAAAATTCCACTGAAGTTTTGTAAAAATACAGGGGTTGTAAAAGAATACAGAGGGTTATGCCGTATCTTCCATGAAGTGTTTTGATTATTCTATTTCCCTTCCTTCTAAAGAAGTTTACTGTAAATTCCTTTTCTCAGTTTAAATTATACTTAAAGGAGAATACATATACTATAATTTTCTTCCTCTCAGATTTCTCTTCAGTAAAATTCCCAAAGCAAAACAGAGCATCTGTTCTTTAAAACCTAAAATTAATGTAGAATAAATGCATTCTGTCATGCTCTTTGACCCACAGATCACTTAGTTGCTCTCTCTACAACAGAAAGTTACTTGGTGAGGGCCCACGACCATAAGAAGCAGCCCAGGGCTTCCCTGGTGGCGCAGTGGTTGAGAGTCCGCCTGCCGATACAGGGGACACCGGTTCATGCCCCGGTCCGGGAAGATCCCACATGCCGCGGAGCGGCTGGGCCCGTGAGCCATGGCCGCTGAGCCTGTGCGTCCGGAGCCTGTGCTCCGCAACGGGAGAGGCCACAACAGTGAGAGGCCCGCGTACCGCAAAAAAAAAGAAAAAAAAAAAAAAGAAGCAGCACAAACCTCTATTAGCAGCCACCCCCTAAATCTCAGACTAGAATCTTAGTAGCGCAGCCAGTACCTTCCGGTAAGTTCCACACACTCACCTCAAGAGCTCACTATGCTCAGAACTAAATATCCCCTATACTGATTAACCGAGAAGTCCAAACCTCAAGGTCATCTTTGGCAATATCCTTACATTGCCTTTGTCAACTCTTATATTCAAATGAACAAGTTTTATCAATTCTACCTACAAAATGTCTTTTAAATCTGTCTCCTCCTGTCTTTTCTGATGGCCCTGAAGTCCTTACTATTTCCTGAGCATGCTATTGCCTATGCCATTTCATCTCTCTGGAATGACTTTTCCTTCTTTTGTCTTCAGCCTTCAAGGCCCATCTCGAAATGGTTCCTCCTCCAGGTGCCATGATCCAGCCCATACTCTGGCACAGAGCCAGCTCCTCTCTTGCTTCTCTCATACCAAGTGTCACCTTGTATAATTACCCAGTGCTATATGTTCTCCACTAGAACAAGAACACCTTGGGCTGGAACAAAGCTTCTTCATCTTTATATTTCCAATGCCTCGTATATCACCTGACATATAATATATGATAACAATGAAAGAATAAAAAAATAAAATAATACTAGAGATTTAATGCAATTTACTACATAAACAGATGAAGGAATAAAAATTATGCAATCATCTTAACAGATGTAGAAAACACATTGGTAAAATTTACCATGTGTTAATGATTTTAAAAAAAAAGCAAAACCAACTTTGAGCTGGCCAAAATAGAAGAGATCTTTGAAATACTGAAAAAAAAAATCTACAAAAAACCCATAGCAAGCATCATAATAAGTAATGAAACATAACAAATTTTCACTTTCAGTTGGGGAACAACATAAAGATGTTCGCTACGCAGACTTCTATTGAACATTTTAATTATGTCATAATTGGTGCAATAAGAAAAAAAAAGAAATAACTAGTGAAAAATTTTTTAAGAAACAAAGAAGACTGTCATTGTTCTAAAATATCATAATCATTTACATAGAGAATAGACACATAAATTACTGTAATTAATGAGAGTTAGTAAGTTTGCTGAATAAAAAATTACTACCTAAATTTAATGCATTCTTATACATCATCTACAAACAAAAAATATAACTTTAAAAAATCCATTGACAATAGCATCAAAAACATGAATTGCTTAGGAATAAGTCTAATGAAACACATATAAGGAAAAATTACAAAACGTTTTTTAGAAACATTAAAAAAGACTCACAAAAATGGATGTATATCTATGTTTCTATGTTGGAAGACTCGATATTGAATTCTGCCCATATTGCTCTACAGACTTAATATAATCTCAATCAAATATCAACAGGATATTTTGTGTAACTTGACAAACTATTTCTAAAATGTATATGGAAATGTAAAAAAAAGATATATAGCTAAGACACTCTTGAAGAGGAAGAACAAGGTGGAAGCACTTGCTCCATCAGTTCTCAATTAAAAGAGTGTTTAGTTGGCATAAATTAGACAAATAGGCCAATAGAACAGAATGAAACTTTCATGACAAAGGTAGCATGCACAGCAGTGGGAAAAGAATCATATTCAACAAATTGTACTATGACATTTGGTGTCTCTATGGAAAAAAAATGGACCCTGACCTTACACTGTACACAAAATAAAAATAAACTAAGATTACAGATATTTTCGCCCTTATTTAAGAAATCTTTCTATCCCCTGGTCATAAAGAGACTCTCCTTAATTATCTCCTGGAAGCTTTACTGTTCTCCTTTTCAGACCTAATAGAGAAGGGCATCTTCTTCACTTTGGGATAGGGACAGAACAAAACATACTCTCTTGGAAAAAAACTAACCAAAAATAGAAGTAACAAAAAAGTAAAAAGTGAGAAATTGAACTTCATTAAAATTAACAAATTCTGTTTCTCAATAACACTATTAAGAGAGTAAAAAGGTAACCCACAGAAGTGGAGATAATATTCGCAACAAAGGTAAGAGGCTAAATAATCGTTTCCATAATATATAAAGAACTACAAACCAAACAAAGAAAATGGAAAACTAGATAGAAAACTGAGAAAATGACCTCAGTGTGCACTTCATAAAATAAGATATATGAATGCCTTGTAAACAAAAGAAAAACTACCCAACTTATTTAGAAATAGGAAAATGCTAATTAAAAGTATAATGGAAAACATTAAACACACATCAGATTATTTAAAAAATTAAAATCCCAACAATGTCAAACGTTAACAAGAATGGGGAGCAATAGAAATGTTCACATAGGGCTGGTATGAGTGCAATTGACACAAGCACTTTGGCAAACACTTTGGCAACATATAGTCAAGCACAAAAATCGCTCTCTATATACTGTAACACAGCAATTCCAGTCTGGTGTCTACAATGAAGAAAGGTATGTAAACTAAAAACAACTCAAGTCCATCAAGAGTAGTATGAATAAGTAAATTTTGGTATATTCATGAAATGGAGCACTGCAGAGCAATGAAAATAAACAATTTAAATTTACTCACAATAACACAGATGAATCTTATAAATATAATGCTGGATCAAAATGCAAAGCACAGAACAATACTTATAGCATTATTACATTCACATACAGTTTGAAAACAGAAAAACAAAAGTAGAATATTTTGCCTATGATTCATGTATAAATCTTTTTTCCTTTTTATTTTTTAGTGAACTATAGTTGGCATACAATATTATATTAGTTTCAGGTGTACAACATAATGATTTTACATTTATATATATTGCAAGTTAATTACCACAATAAATCTAGTAACTTCTGTCACCATACAAAGTTATTACAATACGATTGACTACATTCCCTGTGCTGTACATTACAACCTTGTGACTTATTTTATAACTAGAAGTTTGTACTTCTTAATCCCCTTCACATATTTTACCCATCCCCTTACGCTCCTCTCTGGAGACCACCAGTTTGTCTCTGTAACTATGAGTCTGTTTCTATTTTGTTTTCTTTGTTTGTTTTGATTTTTGGATTCCACATATAAGTGAAATCATATGTTATTTGTCTTTGTCTGTCTGACTTATTTCACTTAGTATAATACCCTCTAGCTCCAACCATGTTGTCAAAAAGGGCAAGATTTCATTCTTTTTTATGGCTTAGTAATATGCCACTATATATACATACGACATCGTCTTAATCCATTCATCCACCAATGACATTTAGGTTGCTTTCATATTTTGCCTGTTGTAAATAATGCTGCAATGAACATAGAGGTGCATGTATCTTTTCAAATTAATGTTTGCTGTAGTCCCATTTGTTTATTTTTGCTTTTGCTGCTCTTGCCTGAGGAGACATATACAAAAAAATATTGCCAAGACATGTCAAAGAGTATATGATTCCTTCTGGGAGTTTTATGGTTTCAGTTCTTACATTTACATCTAATTCATTTTGAATTTATTTTTGTATATAGTATAAGAAAGTGTTCCAGTTTCATTTTTTTGCATGTAACTGTCCAGTTTTCCCAATATTTATTGAAAAGATTGTCTTTTCCCCACTACAGATTTTGAAAAATTGTATTTCCATTTTCATTTGTCTCTTTGATTTCTTCATTAACCCATTGACTGTTTAGAAGCTTGTTGTTTAGCCTGCATGTGCTCATGTTTTTTTTAGTTTTCTTCTTGCAGTTGATTTCTAGTTTTATACCACTGTGGTCAGAAAAGGTGCTTGATATGATTTCAATCTTCTTAAACTTATTGAAACTTGTTTTGTGGACTAACATGTGACCTATTCTGTGATCTATTCCATAGGCACTTGAAAAGAATGTGTATTCTGCTGCTTTTGAGTGGAGTGCTTGGTATATATCTAATAAGTGTGTCTGATCTGATGTGTCAATAAGGCTAAAATTTCCTTATTGATTTTCTGTCTGTATGAGCTCTCCATTGATGTCAGTGGGGTGTTAAAGTCCCCTATTAATATTGTGTTTCCCTTTATGTTTGTTAATATTTGCTTTAGGTATTTAGGTGGTCCTATGTTGGGTACATAGATATTTACAATTTTTATATCCTCTTATTGGATTGACCTTTTTCACAATCTGATGCCTTTCTTTGTCTCATGTTACAATCTTTGCTTTAAAGTCTATTTTGTCTGATATGAGTATTGTCATATCAGCTTTCTACCCTAGTTTTCTTTTTGTTTCCATGGAATATCTTTTTGCATCCCTTCACTTCCAGTTTGTATGTGTCCTTAAGTCTGAAATGAGTCTGTTGTAGGCAGCATATATATGGGTCTCCTTTATCCATTTAGCCACATTATGTCTTTTGATTGGAGCATTTATTTTATTTCCATTTAAGGTAATTATTGATAGGTATGTACTTATTGCCATTTTGTTTATTGTTCGCCGGTTGTTTTTGTAGTTCTCTGTTCCTTTCTTCTCTTGTTCCCTTTTCTTGTGATTTTATGGCTTTCTTTAGTATTATGTTTGCATTCCTTTCTCTTCATTTTTTGTTTATATGTTATAGGTTTGGGGTTTGTAGTTACCATGAAGTTCATATATAAAAATCTATGTATTAGCAGTCTATTTTAAGTTGATGGTCACTTAAGTTTGAGTACATTGTGCACATTTTTAGTACCCCCCCAAACGTTTTATGTTTTTGATGTCATATTTTACATTTTTTAATTTTGCGTGTTGCTTAACTAATTATTTTAGCTATAGACGGTTTTACCACTTTTAGGCGTTATACTAGATTTATAGGTGGTTGATCCACTACCCTTGTTACATGTTTGCTTTTACCAGTGAAATTTTTTAAATCATAATTTTCTTGTTTCTAGTTATGGCCTTTTCTTTTCCATTTAAAGAAGTCCCCTTAACATTTCTTGTAAGGCTGGTTTAGTGGTGATGAACTCCTATAGTTTTTGCTTTTCTGAGAAATTATTTCTCTCTCCTTCAATTCTGAATGATAACCTTGCCAGTTATCTAAGTTATGCATGGTTTACCCCTGATCCATCCAGCAAATTAATATTGCATTTTGTAGACTTATGAACTGCATATAATGCTTATACATATTAAGTATGTAATCTTCAAAATTCATTTGAAAAAGAAGAAAATCCTGCCATCTGAAACAACATGGATGAACCCTGAGGGCACTGTTCTATGTGAAATAAGCCAGGAAAGAAAAACAAATACTACATGGTATCACTTACATGTGGAAGCCAAAAACAACAACAACAACAAGAAGGAAGTCAAACTCATAGAAACAAATAGTAGTGTGGTAGTTACCAGAGGTGTGGGGATGGGGGAAATAAGGGTATATTGGTCAAAGTATACAAACTTTCAGTTATAAATGAGTAAGTTCTGAGGATCTAACATACAGCTTGGTGGCCATAGTTAATAGTTAATAATATTGTATTGTATACTTGAAATCCGCTAAGAGAGTAGATTTTAAGCATTCTCATTTTTAAAAAAGGGTAACTATGTGAGGTAGTATATATTTTAAGTAAATTGATTGTGGTAATCATTTCACAATGTATACATATATCAAATCATCATCATCGTTGGATGATGTCATGTAATATATTACAACTGTATTTGTCAATTATGCTTCAATAAATCTGAAAAAAAAATACATATTTTTCAGATTGAATACAGTCTCTAAATAATGTTAATTAACTTAAGTTAACCTACTTAAAATTTGTCTAAGAATGTTGTCTTTATATTAATTTCAACAATTTGAACAAAATCAGGAAGTGGGAGTTTCCATCTTCATAGAGACATTTTAAGGTGTAAATAAAATATATATGTCAATCTAACGTCTGAAAAGTTCTATAAAGCAAAAGAAAATGAGGTAAGAGTTCAGCTAAAAAATCGATAAAAGGAAAAGACACCTTTTTTAAGGAACAAGAAAGACCTCAGAATGCATGCCCATTCACATCACATCATCTTATGCAGATCTATATACTGTCTAATATTTACTTAAAATGGGTGATCTCCATAGCAACCAGTGAATCAAATGGTACATGAGCTGACTGTGAAGTTCAGACATTTGTCTTTCTTACAGTAAAATTGACTATATAACAAACACTATTGATTAGGGAATCCTAAAGTTTTAACCTAATATATATGGGATAATAGATTTTTAAATATGTGTTTTCCAACTTGCAGTTGATGACATCAATACTATTTTTCCATAGATTTCTTCTCCTCTTCTAGCTTCCCTTTTTTGCTTTGATGGTTTAAAAATGGGGGTTAACAAAACTAAAACCACTGAGATTTATTTGAGTGTGTTAGGCAGAATAATGGCCCCCAAAGATGTCCGTGCCCTGGTCCCTGGACCCTGTGAAGATGTTACCTCACATGGCATGAGGGACTTTGCAGATGTAAATAAGGGTACAGATATTGAAATGGAGGGATAATCCTGAATTATTTGGGTGAGCTCAGTCTAATCACATGAGTCTTTAAAAACAGAAAAACTTTCACAGCTGAGGTTAGAAAAAGATATGAAAGCTCAGAGTGATGCTACATTGCTGACCTTGAAAATGAAGGAAGGGAGCATATGAGCTAAGCAATTTAGGTGGCCTCCAAAAGGTGGAAAAGGTAAGGAAATGGAATCTCCATAAAGGAAGGCAGCCACACTGACACCTTGATATTAGCCCATTGAGGCCCATGTCAGACTTCTGATCCACAGAACAGTAAAATAATAAATTTGTGTTGTTTAAGCTACTAAGTTATGACTTTGTAGTAGTTTGATGTAGCAGCAATAGGAGACTAATAAACTACATGTGACGGTGGTGTGACTTCATAAAGAAAGGCCGGAACTAGTTAAAGGAAGGGAGAGGAAGATTCCCGCACTGTCTCATCCATACAGTATGGAATGTAATTCGACATATCTAAGCAAAGCATGTGTCCCTTCAAAACGGTGGTGGCCCAGACATAGAATTAGCAGGTTACCATCCGTATCCAAAGGCCTCAGGAATATTCCAAGGGACTCATGAAAATTTGTGTCCTCTGCCAGGCTCTGTTTTATGCCACATTGAGCCTCCTTCAACTGCATAAATGACACTGAATCATAATTAAGAGTGAAAACAGGCCCAAACCTGCATATCTTCCTTCAGCAGACTACCAGGTCAGCTAAAAAGAAAATGTGTTTTTCCTAAGACATTTTTGGGTGTGGATGTGTGTATGTATGTTTACATATATTTTTAATTAGAAGAAAGACCTCTCCTCAAAAGATTAGTTTTCTTTCTGGAGGGCTTTACCCAGAGCGGCTGTGACAAGAGGGAGGGAAGGGGAGATTAAACACTTTCACATTCATTATCTCATTTATATATGACTTTTAAGTAAAGACATTGTCTTTTCTAAAATGAAGCAGGCAGTAGATGTTTAACAGACTTATAAATGCTATTGGACAGAACTCTCTTCTTTCTCAGAACTCTGCAAGCGAGACTGGCATTCTGGATCCTCATTTTAAACAGAAGCATACAGATGTCAGTATAATAAAATATGCTCTACAAACTGATGGAACTGAGTCTTCAAAACAAATAATAATGTATTTATACAAATTTTGTATTTCCCTCCACCATAAAAGGGATCCTGTTTGGATTCTTTTTTTGGTTTTTAACACTTTGTAGCTACCTACTATTTCATCTCAACAGTTCTCAGTGTGGTCCAAGGACCCCCAGTGGATTCCTAGGGTCTTTCCAAGGGGTCCAAGAAGTCCTCCTTTTTCCAATAACATATCCATGTGAAGCCAGGTTTTCTGGATCTACTTCAACCTAAACAAAATATCTCAAAGGCTGAATGCTGCACTCATTTCTAATATGATAAATATTTATAGATCAGATCCACATAAACAAGTTTTCAGAGTCCTCAACTGTTTTGTAAGACTGTAAGGGATTCCTCTCTTACACTGTTGGTGGGAATGTAAATTGGTGCAGTCACTATGGAAAACAGTATGGAGGTTCCTTAAAAAAACTAAAAATAAAACTACCATATGATCCAGCAATTCCCATATATTCAGAAAAGAGAAAATGCTAATTTAAAAAGATACATGCAAAAAGAAAAATAAAAAAAAAATAAAAAAATAAAAAAGATACATGCCCTCCATGTTCATTGCGACATTATTTACAATAGCCAAGACATGGAAGCAACCTAAGTTCCCATCAAAAAATAAATGGATAAAGAAAATGTGGCATACACACACACAATGGAATATTACTTGGCCATAAAAAAGAATGAAATATTGCCATTTGTAGCAACATGGATGGACCTAGAGCTTATCATACAGAGTGAAGTAAGTCAGACAGAGAAAAAAAAATATGATATCACTTATATGTGGAATTTTAAAAATAATACAAGGGAACTTATTTACAAGCAGAAATAGACTCACAGACATAGAAAACAAACTTATTGTTACCAAATGGGAAAACGATTGGGGAGGGATAAATTAGGAGTATGGGATTAGCAGATACACACCACTATATATAAAATAAACAACAAGGATTTACTGTATAGTACAGGGAACTATATTCAATATGCTGTAATAACCTATAATGGAAAAGAGCTGAAAAAAAAAAATATATATATATATACCTGAATCACTATGTTGTACACCTGAAACTAATATAATATTGTAAATCAATTATACTTCAAATTGAAAAAATAAGAGTGTAAAGTGTTCCTGAGTCCAAAAAGTTGAAAACCGCTGCTTAACCTCAATAGTCTTCCCAACTCTCTGGGGAGAAAGGGATAGAGGTGAGGGGTGAAGGGAGGTGGAAATGGCGGCTAAATGAGGTTTGTTCTCTGGTATGTAAAGGTGTGAAGATGATCCACTTTGGGGTAAGAAGAAAATAGTGGAATTTTAGTAATATATATTTTATATCATCCTTTGTTTAATTTCTATATTGGAGTATATTTGCTATTATACACAATAAATTTCACCATGAATTTAGAAATAAATAAGTATAAATAAGTAAGGAGAGTAAAAAATGTTTTACCCATAGGGTCCATGATTTTAAAAACTTGAAGGCTACTGATTTAAGAAAATAGATTCTTTGTCCACAGTGAATAAAGTGCTGGCCATAATTCTAAAAAGCTCTTGAAAGACTTTTTTAGTATGAGGACTTTGATATAAAAAATAAATATTTTAATGAAGCACAGCAAAATCTTGCACATTCTAGCAGATTCCAAAAAAAGGAAGTTTTGTAGAAAATGTCAAATGTGTAAATGTCTGTTTCTTTTGTTCTCCATCTTATCTCTTTGAAGGAAACGTCCCATGTGGAAGGGTCATTTCTGTGTAGACTTTTTGACAACCAGATTTTGCACAGCTAATTTCCTTTATTTACCATTTTCACTTTGGATAGTTCAATATCATAGCTACTTATTCCTCCTGGAGAAAAAATGAAGTTGCTAGTTGTCACTGCACTGACACACACTTCAAATAAATTGAGATGTCAATTTTATTTCCTTAATTATCCTTTGTAGAAATTGAGGTAAATGCTTACAACTTTTAATAATGGCATTTTTTTTTTTTTTTTTTTTTTTTTTGCGGTACGCAGGCCTCTCACTGTTGTGGCCTCTCCCGTTGCAGAACACAGGCTCCAGATGCGCAGGCTCAGTGGCCATGGCTCACGGTCCCAGACGCTCCGCGGCATGTGGGATCTTCCCAGACCAGGGCACGAACCTGTGTCCCCTGCATCGGCAGGCGGACTCTCAACCACTGTGCCACCAGGGAAGCCCAGATAATGGCATTTTTATTTACTCCTTACTTTTATAATCTAGTCCTAATCTACATTGCTTTTCTTATCTCCCAGTACTCCAGTGCACACACCACCTGATCCCATCCAGTTCTCTCTCTTCACAGATTTAACTAATTCCCTTTAACTATTTATAAACTATGGCCCTTGCCCTCAAAGAATTAGGGTTTGGTGGGTGGGTGGGTGGGCGGAATAAGCATTGTCCCAAATAATTGGCATGAAAAGAAGATAATGATAAACGTCTTAAGAAACATTAAAAGACTGTGCTTGTGGCAGAGACTGACATACAACATCCATGTTCCTCTTCCTCTTAATACCAGACCATTTTTCTTCTAGCTCGAAGTGTTCTTAGGCACCCTTGTGGTTAGGTATGGCTTTGTTACTAACTTCACTTGCAACTGATGTGGCCATGGGAAGCTCTGGTTCATGAAATGAAAGCCAAAGTTGAGTTGGATTCCTTGGCAAGCTCTTTATAGGGACATGTTTCTTTTTTGCTTCTCTTCCTGTTTCCTGCTGTCTGAAACTTAAACAAGATGGTTATGTTACCGGGTTGGCGTGCGTTGGGTCAAATAGCTTCAATCGAGAAGGTCAGTGGAAGACCCGGACCAGCAATCTCGGTCCTTGTGATAGTAAGCAAAGAATTGCACACTACCACTTCGGGCTTAAGCGCAAGGCAAAGTTTATTAAAGCACAGTTACACTCTCAGAGGGAGAGTGGGCTGTTTCTGCGAAGTGAAACCTGCCCTGTTGTACAGGCTTAAGGGTGTTTATAAAGAGCATTCTGCGAGGAGGCGGGGTGCGATCATGGATGAGTGACAGGGGATCATTATTTGATTAACAGTCCCAAGTTATGTAACAAGTTCATTATTGCGCCTGCCCTCACCCTTGATTCGCTAAGAAAAGCCCACGAGGCGGGAGGCAAAACCACATGCAGATTTTATTATACTGATGGTATAATGAGTTTGGGTTTACTCTAGGTTATACGCCTGTCTAGTCTGGGCATGCGCAGCCCGGGGAAGTTCCCTCGTGTTACCGTGCTCTCTCTCTATCAGGTTAAGTTGCCCACCACCCGACCATAGTTTCGCCCATTCTGGGTGGGTCAGGAGAGGGTCCCCAGATGGTTGGGGTGTAACTTGACTATTCTCCTATTGTCTTTTCGCTGCTGTCACCTCCTTGCTGCTAATGTCTGACTAACTACCTAACAGATCTCCAGCAGCTACATTGGATGATGAGAAAATCCAAAGTGGAAGCGGGAGGAACAGAAAAATAAAATGGAGGCTGAGTCTTTGATGATTGTGGAGGTAATAGAGGTAAAAAAATAAATAAATACCTCTATTGCTTAAGCTATTAAGAAGGAAGTGGGGGTGGTTCTGTTATGTAAAGTTGACCTTGGTCCTACAAGATATGCCCTTGGAAATTCAGAGGGGAAAAAAAAGGGGGGGGGGTTTACTTCCACTGGGTATTTTTAGTAACATTTGAGCTAAACCTTGAAGAATGCCCAGAATTTTATCATGTGATCAATGCCAGAGAAATCCATGAAAGAGATGATCTCAGAGAAGACATTGCACCCACAGTAGAACAAATTCAATAGAAAAAAGCATGGCAGCTCCTTCCTTAGCCTTGGTACACCCCCCTCCTCAATTAAAAGGTCACCACCCTTCTCATTTCAATCTTCCCTAAAACCTAGTTCAAAATCAGCTTCCTCATAACGGCCTTCACACGCCACACTCAGTAACTCCTATAGCACCAAAGACCCATTCATCCACTAGGCAATCCTGCATCATTTGTTATCCAAAGATTTGGTTTTTTATGTTTTTTTGTTTTTTATGTCTTATCTCACAGTGTAGGTAACAGGCTTTCTGATATCAGATAGTATTCTTTAAATTCCCAATTATGCTCATAGTCTTGCACATTTTACAAGCTCAATCACAAAAATGCATAATTTTCATCCCTCCTCAAAGTGTCTTTAGGTGTGGTCGGGCCTGGCTTGCATGCTGAGCATTTGGGCAGAAAATAGATAAATATATAAATAGCAATTCTATAGTGTCTGATAACTTACGAAGGGTTTCCTCTCCATCTTTTCATATCATTTTACAATACCTTTGTGAATTAGGTATCATCCATGCGCTTTTTTTTATCCAACAAAATATATTTTGCTTTTTGCTGTTGTGCCAGGCTTAAGGCCTACTGGGAAAGCAGTAGCAAGCTTGTAAATAATTACAATACAATGGAGAAGCACTAATACAGAAGCCAGGGTGAGGTCCCCGGAGGGTTAATGAACTGAGGATACGGCCACTTTCTGTTGGGGTGGGTCTAAGGGCTCCAAAGAGGTAGTGATAGGGGAACCTAGTGGTAAAGGAAGAAAGGTGCCTGGAAATTTGAAAAAAAAAAAAAGGGCATTACAGACAGATGGAACAGCGTGTGTAATACACAGCATGGCCCATTTGAGGAATAACAAATAATTTGGTGTAGCTGAGGGCAGAGGAAGTAAGGAGGAAATTTTTTTTTTATGCCTATACCTTTTTTTTTTAATAGATCTTTATTGGAGTACAATTGCTTCACAATGCTGTGTTAGTTTCTGTTGTACAACAAAGTGAATCAGCTCTATGTATACATATATCACCACATCCTCTCCCTCTTGAGCCTCCCTCCCACCCTCCCTACCCCACCCCTCTAGGTGGTCACTGCTGTGCGGCTGCTTCCCTCTAGCTATCTATTTTACGTTTGGTAGTGTATATATGTCCATGCCACTCTCTCACTTCGTCCCAGCTTACCCTTCCCCCTCCCTGTGTCCTCAAGTCCATTCTCTACGTCTACGTCTTTATTCCTGCCCTGCCACTAGGTGCATCAGTACCTTTTTTTTTGGTTCCAGGGAATCAACCTAAATGACCATAGACAGATGAATGGATAAAGAAGGAGGAAATTTAAAGTGAGACTGGAGAATGAGCCAGGGGCCAAAAATGAAAGACATTGTATACTAGCTGTAACATTTCTGTCTTATAGTGCAGGCAAAGAAAAGCTGCTAAAAGATTTTAAGTATGGGAGCTGCACTGGAGCTCTGTGGTCAGATTTATAATTTGCAAAGTTAATTCTGAATGCAGTGTCACAAATTATCCAGGTAAGCAACAATAAAAAATCCATGAGAAATTATGACACATACGCAGAGCAAAGTGGTGCTGAGTTTCCAAGCACAGAGGCACAGTAACTCTGTAGCTGATTTTGCATGTTAAAAATTGTACCGAAGTGTTCGCAATAGAAGACTATGCAGCAACATGAATAAGCTTTTTCAGGATTTCAAAACAGCTGTATTACTGCCTTTCAAAAAAGAGAGAGGGAGAGAGAGGCTGTGATTCACAAAATGCCAGTATTATCTGTTAACAAATCATATATCTTTCCTGAGTTTTCACATTTTTAGGCTGACTTGTTTATTTGTCCTTATACCCCTCCATTAAAACTGAGGATCAACTATTTAAAGGCTTCACTTACAAGCTGACAAAAAAATCATTTTATTTTTCTTTCTCAATTGCTCTTTTCTTATTTCTTCTTTAAGAAAATATAAAAATGGCATTTCTATCCATTTCAAATGCCATCAATAATACTTTAAGCAGCAGCAACATTAATCAAATAGAAAAGAGCATCTTACTTTTTTTTAATCCAGAAGTATTCAGAAGTATTTTATGATCTTTCACCCAGAAAAATAGCTTAGTGCAGCATGAGAATTTATTCAAGACTGGATAAAATGAATTAACTGTCTAAGTCAGGGAGGCAAGGTAATGCTTAGGTATTTCCTTTGCCAACCACTGTTTCTACACTAACATGCTAATGTACTTTTTGGGAAAATGCCAAAGATGATACTATGAAACTTTTTTTTTCCTCTGCCCATATGTTCTTGAGTTACCAGAGGATGAATTTCAGGTCGATTTATTAGCCTCTTATGCCTTAGGCAAGTTGCTTGACCTCATGGAGACTTCCCTTAACAGCAAAACGAGGACAAAATAAGTTAAGGATTAAATAATATATTCTATATTGTGTTTAACGGTACCTAGCATAGAGTAAGTGTTCAATACCTACAACTATCCCTATTATTACTATTTCTATTATAGACGTGTTTTGCTTGTTTTTCTTCTGCCTGCTGGGGAATGAGGCCTTGCCTGGTGGGGAGAAATTCTGCTTACCACAAAACTCCTGTCAATCATCATTTCATTTATCAAAATTATTTTTTAAGGGCGCACTATGTCATAGTGGTTAAGGAATCTACTACCCTACAATGTCATCTGTGGTTTTTGTGCAAATTTGTACCTTTAAGCTCCAAAATCAGTTTAACATGATCTTAGATTGTTACCCTCCACTGGAGTATGTATAAGCAAATTATCTCACCAAAAAAAACAGTATCTAGACCCTAAGCTTTGGAGAATCTCAAAAATGATTTTTCAAGAGCAATGAGAGTTGAAGATAACCAAACACACATGGAAAAGGAAAATACAAGACTTTGCATAGTGATGTTATTACAAACAGATTACAATATGACTACACTTACTATACATAAAATATCTGCAGAGTATAGGAAGCTACAAAAAGTGAAAAAGCAAGTTTGAAAAACAACTAAATACAGTTTAAAGGAATAAAAAGTATTACAAAATACAATACAGTAAAAATATAACATATAAAATAATTATAAAAATTCAATACTATAAAAGTATAAAAAATAAAATTTAAAAATTTAAAAATATAGTCAGTAGTCATGTTTGGCAGCAGATGAAACAGCAGTAAAATAGTAAAAAGTAGAAAACTGGAAGATCAATCCAGAGAAAATACACAGAAAGTTGCAAATAGAGATAAAAACACAGAAAAATATAAGAGTATATAAAAGACAAATAAAACATTTAGAGAAAAATTCCAGGAGGAAATAATAATGTTTCCAAATGTGTGTGCATCTAGTCATATAGCCTCAAAAAAAGCAAATATTGATAGTACCAAAATAAGGGACAAATCCATAATTATAGTGGGAGATTATGATATACCTCTCTTAGTTGTTGATAAAATGAACAGAAAAAATCAGTAAGGCTGTAGAGATTTTAAAACATAATTTAAAAAATTGACCTATGGACATTATACCCTGCAATTGTAGAATACATATTTTTTTCAAGCACACGTGGAACATTTAGAAAACTGTCTGTCTATTGTGCCATAAAGTACACATCAACAAATATCAAAGGATTAGAAACACAGAGAAAATTGGAAAGGGGCACAAGGTAATTTCTGGGGGTTTGGCATTGTTTTGTAGCTTACGCTGTGTGGTAGTAACATGAGCAATCACATTTTAATAATTTGTTAAGCTATATAGCTATTTTATGCACTTTTTGTGTGTGATTCATATTTCACAATATTTTTTAAATAGATCTGAACCATACAAAGTATGTTCTCTGACCACAATGCATTTATGTCAGAAATCATTCAGAAACTGGAACTAGAAAATTTCCCATATTTTCAGAAATTAAACAATATGTTCTAAATATCACATTGGTCAAAGAAATATCATAAAAGAAATTAGAAAATATTTTGAACTGTGTAAATAACAAATGCTATATAGAAAAGCTTATGGGGTGAATATAAAGTAACATGTAAAATAATATTATTAGCAGGAAATGCATGTAACAGAAAAGAGAAATGTTGAAAATTGATAAACTAAGCATACTAAGCATATATCTAAGTAGTTAGAAAAATTATCAAAAAATAAAACCAAAGAAATGTGGAGGAAGGAAATGAAGACAAATGCAAAAATTAGTAAAATGTTTTAAAAATATAAAGTAAAGACCAACAAAGCTAAAGGTATATGTTTGAAAAGACAAACCCTGTGATAAGATTAACCAAGAAGGGAGAGAGAGAGAGAGAGGGTGAAGGAGGGAAGGAGAAAAGGAGAGAGAGAGAGAGAATATTAGGAACAAATAGCAGAAATCACTGCAGATGCTGCAGACATGAAACAGATAAAAAGGAGATACTGTGAACAAATTTATAAGTTCCTAGAAAAGTGTATCTTTGGGTTTTGTTTTGTTTTGTCTTGTCTTGTTTGTGGTACACGAGCCTCTCACTGTTGTGGCCTCTCCCGTTGCGGAGCACAGGCTCCGGACACGCAGGCTCAGCGGCCATGGCTCACGGGCCCAGCCGCTCCACGGCATGTGGGATCTTCCCGGACCAGGGCACGAACCCATGTCCCCTGCATTAGCAGATGGACTCTCAACCACTGCACCACGAGGGAAGCCCCGAAAAGTGTATCTTGAACAAAATTTGACTCAAGAAGAGATGGAAAACCTAAATAATCCTTTAAAGAAATTGAATCAAGTGTAAAAAAATTCTTCCCACAGGTCCAGATAACTTTATGAATAAGTTTACCATGCAGTCACTGAAGAAACATTTCCAGATTGTTCTGGACTGAGTCGTGTCCCCTTAAATTTTATATGTTGAAGCCCTAACCCCCAATGTGATGGTATCTAGTGGAGAGACCTTTGGGTGGTGATTAGGTTTAGATGAAGTAATGAGGGTGAAACCCTAATGATGGGATTGTACGCTCTGGATTACAATGAGTTTATTCACCAGGGAGCTTGCTCTTGCTTGCTCTCTTTCTCTCTCTCTCTCTCTCTCCCTCTCTTTCTCTTTTTGATGTGAGGACACAGTGAGAAGGTAGCCATCTGAAAGCCAGGAAGAGAGTCTTCACCCTAGTCCAAATATACTACACCCTGATCTCACATATCCAGCCTCAAGAATGGTGAGAAAATTAATGTCTGTTGTTTAAGCCACCCAGTCTATGGTATTTTGTTACGGCATCTCAGGCAGACTAAGACATAGACTTATACAAATTCTTTCAGAGAACAGAAAAACATGTTATATCCCAGTTCATTTATAATCAACTTGATAACAAACCTAAAGGGCAGCATGAGAAAGGAAAATTAAAAGTCAGTTTCAGGCTTCCCTGGTGGCACAGTGGTTGAGAGTCCACCTGCCGATGCAGGAGACACGGGTTCGTGCCCCAGTCCGGAAAGATCCCACATGCTGCGGAGCTGCTAGGACCATGAGCCATGGCCACTGAGCCTGTGTATCCGGAGCCTGTGCTCCACAAAGGGAGAGGCCACAACAGCGAGAGGCCCACGTACCGCAAAAGAAAAAAAAAAGTGAGTTTCAAGTCTCTCTTTGAAAACAAAAATATTTTTAAATGTTATTAAACCAAATCTATTAATATACAAATACATATTAGGACCAACTGATTTTATCCCACAATGAAATGTTGGCTTAACATTATTTTAAAAAAATCAGTTAATGTAATTCACCACTCCATCAACAAATAAAAGGAGATAAACATATATTAAGCTCAATAGGTGTAGAGAAAGCACTGATTTAAAGCCCATTGATGATAAGAATTTGTGCCACACTAAGAGCAAAAGTGAGCTTTCTTAACCTGATAAGGGGTATTTACAAAAAACCTATAGTGAACATTGTATTAAATGGTAAAGCTTTAAAAACTTTCCCTTTGAGTTGAGGAAAAAGGTTAAAAGTTCTGCTGTCAGAATATCAATTCAGTATTTTAAAGGAGACCCTAGCCCACAGTCCAAAAAGGAAAGAAAATAGTAAGGTCAGTCTTGAAAAGAAAAAAAAAACAAATAGTCATTGTTAACAGATGATAAAATTAAGTGTATAGAAAATCCAAAATATTCTATAGATTAATTATTAGAATTAATTAAAGAGTTTAGCAAGGTTGTTAGACTTAAATCAATATAAGAAATCAATTTAATTTTTATACACAAGAAACAGATATAGAATATATAAATGATTCCATTTATAACAGAATAAAAATATCAAGTACCTAGGAATAAATTAAATGTAAGTTGCGCAAAACCTCTATCAGGAAAATTACAAAAAAATTATCAAACTTTTTGAGAAACAGTAAAGAGAGATATAAATATGATATAGAGTGATATACCATAAAATGTTCCTGCTAATAATGATGATGATGATGGTCTAACATATATATGAAACATTTTATTAAGAGTTGCTCAGCTACTAGCATTTGCTCGACCTAAAAATCCCTACGGCATAAACCATTTATAAATTGTATATAAGATGTTCAGGGATTGGAAGACTGGGTATCGTAAAAATGACAATTCTTTCCTAATTTATTTATAGCTTAAATGCAATTCCAACTGGAATTCCAACAAAAGTTATTTGTTTTTATTTTTGGTGGACCTTGAGAAATTTATTCTAAAACTTACATGAAAATGCAAGGGGCAAGAAATAATCATTACACACTGCAGAACAAATTGTGAGGACTTGCTCTACTAGATATCAGTATTTATAATAAAACTAGAGTATTTAGAATTGTGCTGTATTTATACAGGGATAGACAAATAGAAAAATGGAATAAGACAAAAAGCTCAGAATAGAATCCTACATATATAAATATTTAATTTATGACAGAGGTTACCATCTTATCACTCCTCTACTTACAAACAGGGCAGTGGGGAAAGGTGGTCTTGTTAATAAACAGTGGTAGGAAAATCAGATATCCATTTTAGAAAAAGAAAGTGAAATTGAACCCATGAATCACACCATACACAAAAATAAATTACAAGTGTTTAAAGACCTGAAGTTGAAAAACAAAATTAAAAGATATTTAAAATATAATGTCAGACAATATCTTCTGACCTCAGGAGATTACAGAGCATTAGTAATAAAGGAGAAGATTAATAAATTTGAGTTCCATAAAATGAATAACTTCTGCTCACCCCAAAATACCATTAAGATAGTGAAAAAGACTTCAGAGTGGGAGGAGATATTTGCAGCACAATTAAGAGACAAAGATCTAGAATCATACATAGCAGTAAGAAAGTAACAAACAATACAATTTTTAAAAATGAGCAAGAGATAACAGGCAATACTCAAAAGAAAAAAATTCAAATGGAAAATAAAAATACACAAAGGGGTTCAATCAAATTAAAAATTGGAAATGCCAATTAAAATGTCAATGAAATACAACTACCCCACCATATTGGCAAAATTTTTTAAGTCTTTAATACTAAAAGAATTTGCAATATCTGGGAACACATATAATATGATGGGAGTATAAAGTAGTATACCACATTGAAAAGCCGTTTACTATTATCTACTCCAGTTAAAGATACTATATCTTATGATCCAGAAATTCTATTCCTGGTTGTGTGTGTGTGTGTGTGTGTGTGTGTGTGTGTGTGTGTGTGTGTGTGTGTGTAACAATAATTTCACAGGAAAAAATGCCCAAGGAGGTTACATGATGGAATATTTACATTTAAAAGGAATATGGGACTTCTGCTTCTGTTAATGGTAAAGTAATTTGAAATCACTTTCCCACTAAAATTAACTTAAAAACTAGATTTCATATTTTAGAAATCTTTTAAAAGTATTAAAGAGCTAACAATATATTAAGTAATTACCAGCCCAAAATTCAAAGAGATAATTCTGGCCCTTGGATTGTCTTCACCTGTAAAGTACTTGCCAATCCTGAAAGGTAGGAAATCAGCTGAGCTGCTTTTTGGTGACACTTAGAACTAGAGACAATAGTTAGAGTTCAGGGCTCACAAAGGGTAGACATTTTGATAAACTAACTCTCACTTAGACTGGGACTCAAAGAGCTGCACTTTAGGAATTGCATTGGAAGTAAGCCAGTTCTACAATGGGTTGCTGCCTAGCTTCAAGTCATTTATGCATTGCAGAATATATCAAACTCTGAATTTGGATTAATGTGGTCATGGATTGCTAGTGCTCCCACATGCCAAGAAAAAGCAAAGAAAATCTTCTTCGGAGGAAGATATAAACCAGAAATATTTTCTACAAATGGCTTTCCAAATACAATGACCAACACAAAATTGAAGATAACTAGACACATGTGAAGCCATAAAACTATTGGATAAGCATAACTACTATTTTTGTCATCTCTAAAACTAAAAGGGAAACTCAATGGAAAAAAGAGCATAAAGTAGATCATAAGTCTTTCTGGTAGCTTGATTTCTCCACATAAGTTCAATTACTGTTGTCAAGAAAACCACAAAGAATATCATCCAAGGTCTTCAGACAGAATACCTAGTGGCTTCAAATAGTACAATGTTCTAAGTTTCTCGGTTATATATCAACTTTAAAGAATTTTGAAATATGTCATTATCATCACATCTCTATCATAAAAATCTTCAGTCTTTGTTTTCAAGTAAAATCAAGCTTCAGTTGAGAACATACAGTTTTCCAAATGAAGCAAGAACTTTTCCTTTACATTTCAAAGAAACTACAACAAAATCAAAGGTTCACATGAACATTACATATATGGATGAAATCAATGGCTACTTAATAAAAGTTTAACAGAATCCTATTTTCCCCTTTACTTTATAAGATAATAAGATAGATATACTTAACACGGAATTTATTAGTGGTTATGATTCTATTATTAATATTATTTTCTACTTTTGCTAAATTGTAATTGCAATTCATTTTATTTTATGTTATAAATAAGTTGCATTATCTATGATCTATGGAAATAGCACATAAAGTAAAAGTTTCCATGGTAAGCTATTTTATCAGAAAGAAAAAGGAAGGAAGGAAGGAAGGAAGAGAGAGAGAGAGGAAGAAAGAAAAAAAGATTCCGGATAGTTTAGTCGCTAAAAGTGACTAGGTAACTAAAAGAAAGCCATTCCTTAGTCAGACAAGAGACTGACCCAAACAATTTCAACTTCTGTTAATTTAGCTCATTCAAATTACATGTCAATTAATCAACTGAGTTTTTACAAATCATTAAACTTTTTTGCTAGTTAACTAACAAATGCCAGTAAGAAGAGCCACTGATTTATAAATTCCTTAAGTCCTTACATTTCTTATATCATGCAACCCATAGGACAATAAACTTCCTTCCAACTCAAAGGTCTTTGTTTATAATGGCCTATTGTTTTAGTCCCATTATCAAAGCTTCTACATTATCTTATTTTCATGCAAAGCTCACAGTCAAACTTTCCACCAAGGATCTATCCCAAATAGTGCAATCTCTTTAGAAAGAAGTGCTGTGGAATAAATAGAATAAGGTATATTATCAAGACAGAAATAATCAGCAAAAACCCTAATGGAAAGAACTTAGAGAATAGTATTATCAACAAAGCATGAGAAATTCTTCATAGACTATTTTCACAAATTCATAAAAGAATTCAGAATTCTTTTATAGAGAATTCATAAATTCATAAAATTTTGAATTCATAAATTTAAAAACTTTATAAAATTTTTCATAAGCTATTATTCAATAGATTCATTACCTCATGGGCAGCTACCTCATGGGCAGCTACGTCATGGGCGGCTCATTTTCATTTTGGAGTGGAATTTCTCTTCAGTAAAGTTGACAGTAAAATAAAAAAGATGAAAAGAGATCTAAAGTATTTATTAAGTATTTCTTTGTTTCTTTTTTCCTGAAAAATTAAAGTTATTTGCCTAGCAGAGCTAAATTCAGAATTCTTTGTCTACTCATGAAAATTTTATAATTTACAGCTTAGAAGTGAACTTCATTCATGTGGAATGATAGCTACTGTAATGCTGCATTGTAGGTTTCATCCACTCACATTATGAAATTGTTTAAGGAAAGAATTTGAGAATTATGATGCCACTTTCTGCTATTTCTAGGCATTTCTATTTTTTTAACAAGATAATGAGTATTTAATTTTGAACCTTGTAGAGATGTAACTGCTGAAAGATTCTGAGCTCAAAATCAGGGAAATACACCACAACTTCATTTTTCTACAAGCTGTAAACAGATTCTTGGAATTTATTACTATCATCTCTGTTTCAAAACAAACTTTTATTAGGAGCATTTAGTCAGAAACAGCCTCTATTTTTAACTTTATTCAGCCCATAAGTATCCTTCAAAAACTAAATTCAATACTTCAATAACTTGAAATATTTATCCTTTTGTTTATCAAAAATAAATTTTCAAGATAAAAGAATGAGTAAACAAATTCAAAAATATACTACTTTTTTTTCAATATGAATAGATCTTTACTGGGGATGCTGTAGTAATGAAAACATGATTGTTATCTATGTTACTTTAGGAAATGAGACAAAACAATAAACTAAACTTCATAGAAACTAAAGCTAAAAAAAAAAAAATCTGGTTGTAGTCTATTAGTTTTCCATACAACACTACCTGTGTTTAAATCATTACCTAAACAAATGCCATACAAGTAGCAATCTTTGCAATTTAATTTACCTTTTGTATCATTTAGGGGATGGAAGTAATTTTTTAAATCCCATAGAAATTTTATAAGTAGAATAGCTGGCCTAATCATTTCCATGGCAACACTGAGAGCTGGGGATTGGAGGGGAGACAGATACAGTGAGAGCAAATGAAAAAGTGTCTTAATTTTGTTGAACTTTACTTTTATTAATGTAGAAAATAAAGTGTGTATATATATATATATATATAGCATTTAAAAAGGATTTGTTTTACAAAATTAAAATAGGTTTAGGTTTTCTAGATTTTAAAATATATGCCATTATAGAGTTCAAACAGAATAGTATGACAAAGGATGTTGAACATTACCTGTAATCCCATTACTAAGGAAGATTCACTCAACATTTTGGGGAACATGATCCTCAACATCCCTCAACACATACAAATGTAATTTTAATGGGCTTAATCTAAATGCTGCATTTTAATAACCATAGTTCACCCAAAAATATTTTATAGAGAACTTTTCTTGTCAATAAATATAAGTATACAATATCATTTTTAGTAATCAGAGTTTTCTGTTCTATGAATACACCACAATGTACTTGACCACTTAATGAATATTTGCTACTTGCCACCAACTACAGTGTTGCTATTCCAATATTTAAATCATCTTGGATACTTGTCCAATCGTTTCCTGAGAATGAATTTCAACAAGTATATTTGCTGGATCAAATTGTGTACAAAAGTTAAATTTTGATATAGATTGTCAAAAAAGTTGCAATAGTTTATGCACTCTGCAGCTCTGGAGAGTACACATTTTTTTTAGTTGGACTATAGTTGATTTACAATGTTATGTTAGTTTTAGGTGTACAGCAAAGTGAATCAGTTATACATATACATATATCCACTCTTTTTTTTTTTTTGATTCTTTTCCCATATAGGCCACTATAGAGTATCGACTAGAGTTCCCTGTGCTATACAGCAGGTTCTAATTAGTTACCATTTTATATATAGTAATGTGTATAGAGTACACATTGGGCTATATCTTTGCCAATACCAGATTTTTAAAATATCTATCTTAAAGTTTTTTTCTAAAACTAAGCGTCAGCATTTTTATTAATTTGATTTTTTTCTTTTGTAGAAAAGTTGAACATCTCTTCATATGTATGTGGCCCATCTACAGTTCTTCTCATGAAGTCCTAAAATGATTTTTTTGATGCACATTATGCCTAGGCAATTCCGAAATTTAATTTTAAAAAATCCTACAGAAATGGTACACAAATCTGCCCTTATTGGAATAACACAACTATATTGCCAGTGAAACATATGGCTAGACCATAGTTGCATCTGACTGCCCTATAAACTGTGTTTTGAATCAGTTACTTACAAATTAGCTTATTTCATTCACACTTCTTCACCACTAACTTGACAGGCAATTTTTAAAGAGAAGAACTGTGTGACTCTATTTTCAACTTTTTTACAAAGTATTTCACAGTTGAAGCATCTCTCTCAGTATTTCTATAGAGGATTTTAACTACATTTTCGTTTACAATGCCATACAGCTATCTCTTGTGTATGCTTCTTGCTTCATGAGTACTATTATAGCCAAATTGACACTTAGAGAGTCCCCAAAGCCAGACTGACATCTTTTCATCTATCTCAAGCTGGAGTTAGAGACACCAAGAAGAGATATATTATTTCCATCACATCTGGGCGATCTTCAGCACTGCTCACCGTCACCTAGCTCTGTGCACCTCTAGGGACTTCTAATGAACTTATTTCCTCCATAGTACAGATGTTCTCTTGCTTCAAGACCTGAAATAATGCTGCTGTACCAGTCATGCTCCAGACCAGATCCTGATAGTTCCTGGGTGTCTTCTACTTAACCAATACCTAGAATTTTTATATCTTTTAAAGGGTAACAACTATTTATAGTTAGGGTTTTTTAACTACTAACTTTGTTTTAGTTTCAAACATTTAAAAATAATTCTGCCTCATCTGAGGAGAAGTGAACAAATGAAAGCATCCCCATGGAGGCAGAGCCCTGCACAGCTTCTGTTATTAGTCTCCCTCTTCCTATGCCAGACAGGAGAAGCAAGACTCTCAGCCTCTTCTCCACTTCTGGAAAGCCCTGAGAAAATCAGAATTCACAGAGGAAAATCCCATTCGCCTGCCATTGTTGTTTGTGTCAGTACCTTAAGGCTCTAACCCTGGGCTCAATTGCCTCCTGGGGATCCTTTGTTACAGGGGGAAAAAACATGTAGAATAGTCTTCTCCCTTTCCAAAATCCCATTTTAACTAGAACATGCCTGTTTTAGCAGACATCTCTTTCTGAAACAAAGTAAAGGCTATTCTAAAGTTTTCCTCCTGTTCATCTCCCTTATGAAAAAAGGAAAAAAGATTCACTTATAGTATATATTCTGTTAAAATTTAGTGTTTAAAATACAGTTTCTATTATTCACACCTTTTTTGCTTTGGCCTTTTCTCTACTTACTTATCCAATCTAACTTGATTGGATTTATTTTACTTTCAACTTGGAAAGTTAAAGTACAATTGAGGAATGGACATTTTAAAAGTGTATTCTACTTTTTTTTTCATTGCCAGGGAATAGAAATATTACATGGAAAAAAAAGTTGGATAATAAAATTGTAAATAACTAATTTCCCTCAAGACAGAAATAAACTTTAAAAAATTGATTACATAACTAAAATTAACTTAAATATAAAAATCAACTAACTTGGGCTTTTCATTGAATTGTCTGGCTGCTTCATGAGAAATGATGCCCTAGAGGAGGGGGAAAAGCAAATTTTTTTTAATAGTATGAAGAAAAGCCTGATTTCTGAGCTCTTACTCCAAAGAACTGAATGTTCACTTTGACTTCATAGAATGCTGTACTGTGTCTGTTTATTCATGTGGCTTAGTTTAATTGCTAATTCAGTGTTATTTCTGAGGTACTTAAAATTCAGTAATGAAGACTCACATAATGAAGTATTATGTAGACTTATTAATGAATATATAATGCCACATAACGCCACATAAAGTTATTACAAATGCCAACTGTTATCATCATACGTGTCAGACTTAATTCTGCTTCTGAATCCACTGAGCTGGGTCCCTCATTCTATCTTCATGCCTTCATTTGATATGGCAACAGCCCACAGTTCTTCCCTAGTTCTGCGTTTAGGAACCTTCTATTTAGCAGAAAATCAGAGAGACAAACTGGATTTTGAATAAGGAAAATCATATATTTAATTTCAGTGATGGTTCCACCATCTACAAACTCTCTGATTCTATCTAACCCATTTGAAATTCAGTGTCATGAGTTTTTAAATGAGAATCATAATATTCTCCTACTCGACACTTATCGGTGGAATGTATGTCACATTCCAACTCCTGCTCTAGGCACTGGGCACACAGCAGTGAACACAGCACAGTCCTTATTTCAAGGAATCAACTGGGAAGTAGATTGACTTGGACAGATATGCAGAATATTTGCATCCATATGGGTTTGTTCCCTTAAATCTGAGGAGTAAGGAGTGTTACTTAAGTACAATTCAGTCTCAAAGACTTGGAAGTATTTTCTTTCCTGATCTCTACCTCCCTTACCAAGCCTGACCAATAAATGACTTCTGACATGTCTAAAAATTGAATCCACCCTCCAAGTACACAACAGTATCATGAGTTATTCAGATATGTGTCAGAGGCTCTGAAAGGAATTTCAAAGAAGAATCTTAAAACTGCCTGGAGTCAATTGGTAGTATCTACTATGTGTGATTTTTTTCATCTGGTCAATATGTTACTTTAACTAAAAGTCTTAAAGTTAAGAAAATTTAATATGTTTCTGCTGTATTGCTGTGGAAATACAAAATGGTACAACCTCTCTGGAAAACATTTTGGCAGGTTTTTATAAAGTTAAGTGTATACTCACTTCGTGACCTAGCAATGCCACTCCTAACTATTTACCCAAATGAAATGAAAACCTATGTTTACTTAAAAGCCTGAACATGAATGTTTATACAGTTCTATTCACAGTCACCAAAAACTGGAAACAACCCAAATATCCTTCAGTTGCTGGATGGATAAACAAACTGTGCTATATATCTATGATGGAATACCACTGAAGAATAAAAAGGAACAAACTTGTTTCTCAAGTGTAATATCAAATTAGTACTTTTTCCAAACTAAATCTCACCAATAAAACAAATTTGAGGATATATTTTTAAAATGATAAGTAAAATCATACACATTAAATTTTCACCTGTACCTGACATATATTGGAAATCATAATTATTTATGTGTCTCTGTGTGTTTAAACTTGTACTAGGCACCATACAGTGGAGTAATTACAGAATCACAGGTAATCCCTTCAAGAGGCTCACTTCCTGGAAAAGAAAACATTTTAGGCAAATGTAAGAATGCTGGCCAAGCAACTTTCTCAACCGAGTTGATTGATGTCAGGGAAGAACAAACTTCCTCTTAACCTGGAAGGTTGATAAGGCAAGTTTCTTTCCCCATCCAAACAAGCAAAGACCATAAGAGAAGGAAAATGGGTTCCAGGTGAGAATACTCTTAGGGAGTTTTATATGACACAAAGGAAAGCAGAACACATTCATTTTCGTTCCTCCCAGCTGTTCTAATGGCATAAAGTGCTGCTGTCCTACCCATATACATCTGCTCACAGAATGGCATGTGCAGATGATTGCCTCCAGGTGTGTGCCTGAAGGAAAATCCTGAAAGTCAATGCAAACTGGAAACTTGGCCTCCAGGAGCAGATGCTGGTCTGCAGAAACCTGCAGACCTCTGCAGATATATTCTGAGAAATAAAGTTGAGATCAAGTTCTGCAAACCAGAGACGGCATAAATTAAGAACTTGGGAAATTATTTTTAGGACATCTTATATTTACATATTTAGAACATTTTTTGTATAAAGCTTCCGTGTGGTTCATGAATAAAAACCTTGGGTTCTATTTCTTCTCAAAGGTGAAACAGTCTGCCATTTATGTCAAACAGTTTCTATTTGCTGTGACACCTGGTCTAGATGCAAAGAACTTAGAGACTCCAATGGGGCAAAATCCATGTAAGATGAAGCAACTATGGAAAACTCAAAGACTGAATGATGATAGGGATCACTACAATGTATTTTCCAATACACCACTCCTCTAATTAAAAAAAAAAAAGGTGTCGAAAACCAGGAAGAAATATCAAAATATCATATTTACAAACACCTGAGTCAGTTTACTTTTTTTTTTTTTTTTTTTTCCCGCGGTACGCGAGCCTCTCACTGTTGCGGCCTCTCCCGCTGCGGAGCACAGGCTCCGGACGCGCAGGCTCAGCGGCCATGGCTCACGGGCCCAGCCGCTCCGTGGCATGTGGGATCTTCCCGGACCAGGGCACGAACCTGTGTCCCCTGCATCGGCAGGCGGACTCTCAACCACTGCGCCACCAGGGAAGCCCGAGTCAGTTTACTTCTTGAAAAATATTTCTCCAAAGAGCACTCTTGAAATGGCCCAGAATAAGCTAGAGAGAATAAAATGGAATAGAAGATTAAGTTTTCTGTTAAATAGCGATGAATAACATGTATTTGTGCATCCTGGTTGTCCCCATGAGGGTGCTCTTGTACTATCTTTCTATTCTAGAGGAGTTAATTAATCAAAAACCACAGTGGTAGTCAAATTCTTACTTTGTTGCAGAATATTTATATGTAAGTATACTAATGGCCACGCACTTTTTTTTTTAAGAATGATAGCAAGCTACCAGAAAAGAATAAGGATATGCTTCTGGTTCTGTGCTTCTTCCCTTATAGGCTTTAGGCATTTTTGATATTTAGTTCCAGACATTTATTCTTTCAATTACTTACTAATTGTTGAATGTGAATTTTGCTAGTAGTAGCAGAAAAAGAAACTCAAAACAAAACAGATGCTGATCCTGACCTCAAAAATCTTAGGATTGGAGTAGCGATGATAAAACATGTAGAAAAGCCACAATGTAACTTAAAGTATAAATAAGAGAGATGCTGGTTAAGCATTAAAGAGTAAGGGACTGGAGATGTTATTTCCAGCTAGAAGAAGCCACAGGAATCATGGAGAAAGTAGCATTTAGACTAGGTCTTGAATATGGGTAGGATTTTGGAAGACGAATATGATAGAGGAATAACATTATAGGCAGAAGGAAAAGTTTGATATACAGTTCCATGTTTCGTTTGTTTTCTTTGCAAAATATCTAAAATAAGCAGAAAGAGTAGATTACCACACTTATATGGTAATTAATCATTGGCACAAAAGGCAACTCACATAAATATTCTCTGAAAGTCTAATTTGTTTAATTGAAGAAGTAGCGATGTGTTAATATGCAGCATTATATTAGAGGTCCTAGCTAACATAATAAGAGAAGAAAAAATAAGAGGTGTGAGAATTTAAAAAGAGAAATAAAAGAGTCATTATTCACATCTGATATAATTTTCTTTTTTGGGTTTTTTTTAACACCTTTATTGGAGTATAATTGCTTCACAATGGTGTGTTAGTTTCTGCTTTATAACAAAGTGAATCAGCTATACATATAAAAATATCCCCATATCTCCTCCCTCTTGCATCTCCCTCCCACCCACCCTATCCCACCCCTCTAGGTGGTCACAAAGCACTGAGCTAATCTCCCTGTGCTATGCAGCTGCTTCCCACTAGCTATCTATTTTACATTTGGTAGTATATATAAGTCCATGCCACTCTCTCATTTCATCCCAGCTTACCCTTCTCCCTCCCTATGTCCTCAAGTCCATTCTCTATGTCTGCATCTTTATTCCTGTTATGCCCCTAGGTTCTTCAGAACCACTTTTATTTTAGATTCCATACATATGTGTTAGCATACGGTATTTGTTTTTCTCTTTCTGACCTACTTCACTCTGTATGACAGACTCTAGGTCCATCCACCTCACTACAAATAACTCAATTTCGTTTCTTCTTATGGCTGAGTAATATTCCATTGGATATATGTGCCACATCTTTTTTATCCATTCATCTGTCGATGGACACTTAGGTTGCATCCATGTCCTGGCTATTGTAAATAGAACGGCAATGAACATTGTGGTACATCACTCTTTTTGAATTATGGTTTTCTCAGGGTATATGCCCAGTAGGGGGATTGCTGGGTCATATGGTAGTTCTATTTTTAGGTTTTTAAGGAACCTCCATACTGTTCTCCATAGTGGCTATATCAATTTACATTCCCACCAACAGTGCAAGAGGGTTCCCTTTTCTCCACACCCTCTCCGGCATTTATTGTTTGTAGATTTTTTCATGATGGCCATTCTGACTGGTGTGAGGTAATACCTCATTGTAGTTTTGATTTGCATTTCTCTAATGATTAGTGATGTTGAGCATTCTTTCATGTGTTTGTCGGCTATCTTTATTCCTTCTTTGGAGAAATGTCTATTTAGGTCTTCAGCCCATTTTTGGATTGGGTTGTTTGTTTTTTTGATATTGAGCTGCGTGAGCTGCTTGTAAATTTTGGAGATTAATCTTTTGTCAGTTGCTTCCTTTGCAAATATTTTCTCTCATTCTGAGGGTTGTCTTTTCATCTTGTTTATGGTTTCCTTTGCTGTGTAAAAGATTTGAAGTTTCATTAGGTCCCATTTGTTTATTTTTGTTTTTATTTCCATTTCTCTAGGAGGTGGGTCAAAAAGGATCTTGCTGTGATTTATGTCCAAGACCAAGAGTGTTCTGCCTATGTTTTCCTCTAAGAATTTGATAGTGTCTGGCCTAACATTTAGGTCTTTAATCCATTTTGAGTTTATTTTTGTGTACGGTGTTAGGGAGTGCTCTAATTTCATTCTTTTCCATGTAGCTGTCCAGCTTTTCCAGCACCACTTATTGAAGAGGCTGTCTTTTCTCCATTCTTGCCTCCTTTATCAAAAATAAAGTGACCATATGTGTGTGGGTTTATTTCTGGGCTTTCTATTTTGTTCCATTGATCTATATTTCTGTTTTTGTGCCAGTACCATACTGTCTTGATTACTGTAGCTTTATAGTATAGTCTGAAGTCAGGGAGCCTGATTCCTCCAGCTCCAATTTTCTTCCTCAAGATTGCTTTGGCTATTCAGGGTCTTTTGTGTTTCCATACAAATTGTGAGATATTTTGTTCTAGTTCTATGAAAAATGCCATTGGTAGTTTGATAAGGATTGCATTGAATCTGTAGATTGCTTTGGGTAGTACAGTCATTTTCACAATGTTGATTCTTCCAATCCAAGAACATGGTATATCTCTCCATCTGTTTGTATCATCTTTAATTTCTTTCATCAGTGTCTTATAGTTTTCCACATACAGGTCTTTTGTCTCCTTAGGTTGGTTTATTCCTAGGTATTTTCTTTTTGTTGCAATGGTAAATGGGAGTGTTTCCTTAATTTCTCTTTCAGATTTTTCATCATTAGTGTATAGGAATGCAAGAGATTTCTGTTCATTAATTTTGTATCCTGCTACTCTACCAAATTCATAGATTAGCTCTAGTAGTTTTCTGGTCGCATCTTTAGGATTCTCTCTGTATTGTATCATGTCATCTGCAAACAGTGACAGCTTTACTTTTTCTTTTCTGCTTTGGATTCCTTTTATCTCTTTTTCTTCTGTGATTGCTGTCACTAAAACTTCCAAAACTATGTTGAATAATAGCAGTGAGAGTGAGCACCCTTGTCTTGTTCTTTATCTTAGTGGAAATGGTTTCAGTTTTTCACCATTGAGAATGATGTTGGCTGTGGGTCTGTCATATACGGCCTTTATTATGTTGAGGAAATTTCCCTCTATGCCTACTTTCTGGAGGGTTTTTATCATATTGGGTATTAAATTTTGTCAAAGCTTTTTATGCATCTATTGAAATGATCATATGGTTTTTATCCATAATTTGTTAATATGATGTATCACATTGATTGATTTGCATATATTGAAGAATCCTTGCATCCCTGGATAAACCCCACTTGATCATGGTGTATGATCCTTTTAATGTGCTGTTGAATTCTGTTTGCTAGCATTTTTGTTGAGGTTTTTTGCATCTATGTTCATCAATGTTATTGGCCTGTTATTTTATTTCTTTGTGACATCTTTGTCTGATATAATTTTCTATTTGGAAAATGCAAGAGTAACTACAGAGCAACATACAAAAATTAATAATGTCTTTTATGACAGCAAAAGCTAAGGAGTAAGAGTAATAAAATTTGGAGTAGTTCTAATAACTCAAATATATTAAGTACTATGGTCTAGCCTTATATTATTTCAGTTACTCTTCACAACAAGCCTTTTAAGTGCTATTATCATTCCCACATTAGCGCTAAATAAATGGAGACACATGTAGTATGTGGTAGAGACAGGATTTGAACTCAGGCATTGGGATTCGGAACCCAGACTTCTTAACCGCTATCTACTCTACACTAAGGGAAAATTCCACTAACAATACTGGTATAATCAATAATGTTGCCAAGACCAAATCTGACAAAACAAGAATGAGGACTGTAGAGAGAAAATTATCTAATTTTAAGGAAGGACATTAAAAAGCCTTTAAAAACTGGAGACATATTCAATGTTCAGAGTTGAAAAGACTCAATAGCATGAAGATGCTATACTCCATAATTGATTTAGGGATTCAGTGCAAATACAATCAAAATACCAAGTTTTAACTTCATAGGTTTATCCTAAAATTCATATGAAACGCAAATAGCCAAGAATGGCCAATACAAAAACGTAGAACTTGCTCTAGTACATACTGAAACATAATATAACAATACATTAATTAAAATGATATGGCATTTGTGCACACAAAAACCAATAGATCAATTAAATTAGGCTGAGAGGCCAGAAACAACCCCACACATATCTGGGAATTTGGCATATGGCATTACAATGCAATGAATAAAGGATGTTCTGCTCAAGGAAAAAGGCCAGAAAAATTGGTTATCCATATGGGATAAAATAGAATAAGAAACCTAACACACTCTATACTCCAAAATAAGTTCCAGATGGACAAGACTTAAATGGACCTCTTGCATTAGAGAAGAAGAAAATATAGTGAAAAGTTTTATGACCTCATGATATGTTTTAAAGTTTCTTTAAATAAAATATCTCTTATCAGAAAAGATTGATAAATGTGTCTGCTTTAAAATTAAAATACCTTTAGGGGGAAGGATGGATTGGGAGTTTGAGATTAGCAGATGAAACTTTTATATATATATATATATATATATATATATATATATATATATATATAGCGAGGGAGAGAGAGAGAATGGATAAACAACAAGGTCCTACTGTATAGCAAAGGGAACTATATTCAATATCCTGTAATAAACCATAGTGGTCAAGAATATGAAAAAGAACATATATATATATATATATATATATATAACTGAATCAGTTTGCTGTATACCAGAAATTAACACAACATTGTAAATCAACTATATTTCAATACAATCAAAGAAAAAAAATTAAAATACCTGTACAAAAGGCACTATGAACATTTATAGACAAATGAAATAGGAAGAGAATATTGGCAATACATATAACTTAGGGGCTTTTTGGTAGAAAAATGGGCAAAGGGTATGAATAGACAGTTTACAGAAGAGAAACCTCACAAACAAGTAAACCTATATTACTTTGCTCAATCTCACTGGAAACCAGAGATATGCAAATGTAAATTAAAATAACAATGAGATAGGATTTTATACACTTTAAATTCACCAGATGTAGAAGGACACATAGAGTACTATACCATTTATGTAAATTTTAAGCATGAAAAACAATACACTATTTTGTTTACAGGTTGTATTTTTTTAACATCTTCATTGGACTATAATTGCTTTACAATGTTGTGTTAGTTTCTTAAATGTCTTAAAAACATGAAAAGGGAGTAAACACACCAATGTCAGACAAGTGATTGCCTATGAGGAGGAAGGGAAGTGAAGGAGATTGAAGAAAGTAAAAAAGGAATTTTAGCTACTTCTAAAAATGATTTGAAGCAAATACTGCAAGCTGTCAACATCTGTTACATCAGTATGTTGGTTACATGCATGTTTGTTTTATTATTTCCATACTGTTCTGTAGCTTTGGAAATTTTTAAAATATTTTTTAAAGTTCAATGTTGATTTTTCAAAACCACTATATTTCCACCATTTTTTCATGTATTCTGATTATTCCAATGAACATACTTGCTACTTCAGTTCATATAGTTCAGGGAACATAAAGAATGAAATTCAATCCCTGCCCTCAGGAGTTCATCGTGTGGTGGGAGAGTTGTACATATAAAGAAAGAAAAGATAATGAGGCAGCAGGAAGTTCCTGCAGGTAATAAAAACAAAAAAGAAGATTAACTTCAGAATTAGCTTAATATACATTACCTATATCTTTTCTCTACTTGTTTGTCTTTAAATTTCTTAAAGGAACCATATTTACCTATTATCTCTCCCTTCACTCTAACCCCATAATTTTAAATACTGTCTACCTCTTTCTGCATCTATAGCCTAAACATTGACTCCTTTCGAAAGTCTAGTACCATTGGGTATTCAGGATGTCCACATTATTTTTTCTGCACTCACATTTTTGTTTGACTAGGCGAAACCAGACCCATTAAAAGTAAGACTGATGATTTGCAAAATAGTGAGTCATTTCCATGTGTATGAGCAATAAGGGATTACTTTTTATAATTTAACAGTAGTCTCATTCTCCAACTAGAATGATAAATGATAGCCACCACACTTCAAAGCACCACTGCAGTTATTCATTGGTCATTCCCTTTTAGAATAAGCTCAAAATAGAGACAAATATTTTAAAAGACAACTTAATGTGCATTTGTAGGATACATAGAATTATAACTGGAGAAGGGGAAAAAGAAGGTATTTGAAAGAATTCTGCAAAAATATTTTATTTTTCCAAGTATGAGTGGGGGTTTGTAAGAATAAAGAATTTGAGAAAAGAAAGAAAGAAAAAGAAAGAAGGAAGGAAAGAAAGAAAGAAAAAGAAACTTACCAGAAAGGGAAAACTGATGATAGCTAATCTAAGAATACTGAACAGGATTTTAGAAATATATGTGGAGTCCATTCTCTACGTCTGCGTCTTTATTCCTCTCCTGCCCCTAGAAACATTTTTTTTAACATCTTTTTTTTTTTTTTTTTTTTGGTACACGGGTCTCTCACTGTTGTGGCCTCTCCCGTTGAGGGGCACAGGCTCCGGACGCGCAGGCTCAGCGGCCATGGCTCACGGGCCCAGCCGCTCCACGGCATGTGGGATCTTCCCGGACCGGGGCACGAACCCATGTCCCCTGCATTGGCAGGCGGACTCTCAACCACTGCGCCACCAGGGAAGCCCTTTTTAACATCTTTATTGGAGTATAATAGCTTTACAATGGTGTGTTAGTTTCTGCTTTATAACAAAGTGAATCAGCTATACATATACATATATCCCCATATCTCCTCCCTCTGGCATCTCCCTCCCACCCTCCCTATCCCATCATATATGTGTGTTAGCATACAGTATTTGTTTTTCTCTTTCTGACTTACTTCACTCTGTATGACAGATTCTAGGTCCATCCACCTCACTACAAAAAACTCAATTTCATTTCTTTTTATGGCTAATATTCCATTGTGTATATGTACCACATCTTCTTTATCCATTCATCTTTAGGACACGGCGAGCGGGAAGGGAAAGCTGGGATGAAGTGAGAGAGTGGTATGGACATACATACACTACCAAATGTAAAGTAGATAGCTAGTGGGAAGCAGCCGCATAGCACAGGGAGATCAGCTCAGTGCTTTGTGACCACCTAGAGGGGTGGGATAGGGAGGGTGGGAGGGAGACGCAAGAGGGAGGGGATATGGGGATATATGTATACGTATAGCTGACTCACTTCATTATACAGCAGAAACTAACACACCATTTTAAAGCAATTGTATTCCAGTAAAGATGTTAAAAATATGTATATAATATCATTTATAATCACTTACTAAAATAAATAGTTCAGTGTAATGCTATCAAAACTTGCACAAAACTTCCATGATGAAAACTACTACAAAATGTTAATGAAAGAAATCAAGATAACCTACTCAGATATACTCAACTTTCTTTTGACAAAGGTGCAAAAGCAATTCAATGATGGAGGGATAGCTTTGCCAAAAGAAAAAGAAATAGATGGGGGCATTTGTTATAAAACTTTGATGTCTAAATAAATGCATCTCTTGCATGGTGGCTCTTGAGATCGCTTCTCAGAGAAACTGAAAGTTATTTTTGAAATCATGGTATTATGGAACAGGATACATAAAGTATTTTTGTTGACAGTATCTTAAACATGACCTGCTTCAATATAGAGTAAGTCTATTATTTTGAAATATAATACAGTTGACCTTCATATCCATGGGTTCCCCTTCCACCGATTCAACAAATGGAGGATCAAAATATATATTTTTTTTAATTTCAGGAAATTCCAAAATACAAAACTTGAATTTGCCACATGCCTGCAACTATTTACATAGCATTTACATTGTATTAGGTATTTAAAGTAATCTAGAGATTAAAGTATACAAGAGGATGTGCAGTGGGCTATATGCAAACACTACACTATTTTATATAAGAGACTGGAGCACCCAAGAATTTTGGTTTCTGCGGGGGTCCTGGAACCAATCCTCAGCAGATACCAAGGGATGACTAT